>NC_137675.1:17018821-17021321 GCF_963989245.1 Nansenia antarctica
ACAATGCTTTATGATCCGTGGTCTACTATTCAAAAGCTCAAATGAATGAATGAATGAACTAATGAATGAATTTGAATATGAATGTAAAAAAAAACTAGTCAGGTACTCACCACAAGGTTCAGGTCTCTGAGCCCAGGTGTCCACAGCCATGCTGAGACAGATGGAGACCAGGATGAGGGTTCTCATGGTGGAGGTTGGTAGACCAAGACTAGGGGAAGCCAAGAGCTCTCTGACACCTGGAACTCAGAGACACCCTCTTTTATACCTGAGTACGCGGAAAACATGACACACCTGACCTTGACCTTGTCCAAACCTTTGACTCCAACCTTTTTTAGGGGTGGGGCTTTTGGTCACCTGCGCTGTTTGCCATGTGGAAATCTGAATGAGGGTAATAAAGTGATAAATGTATTGCAGTATAAAGTTTTGATAATACTGTAAGCAGTATGTACAGTAAGTTGTTGTTGTTCTTCTTATTATCATTAGTTGTATTAATATTATTATTATTATTATTATTATTATTATTATTATTATCATCATTATCGTCGTCGTCGTCGTCGTTGTTGTTATTATTATTGAACATGGCATATTATAAGGCAGATTTCTCCAACTTCTGGTCTTGGAGATCTATTGAGTGTTTGCAAGTATTCACTGCAGCCCTGGACCTGCAACAACAACATACTAAAACATGGGTTTTAAACAATCATCTTCTCACAGTTTTCAGTCTGGCCCGCATTTGTCTGAATCAAGTTGGTTAATGCTGGGCTGGAATAAACGCCTGGACAGCCAGTAGTTATCCAATGGAGATAACCCTAATGGGGTTTTTGCAGTACAATACAGCTACTACTTCAAAGCACTGCTAAATGTTTCACAACTGTATTGTAGGAATAGAACAGCAAATACTTGGTTTGGTTTATTTTAGGATTTATTGAGAAGGTAATAGCTGTGCGATTGCCGTCCGTGAAAAAGCCCACCTGTCAACAATCTGATTTACAGACTTAGGTCATTTCAAATGTCTAATTTCTGTCTTAACACGTAGATACTTTCGTTAATATTCTGTGGCAACCATCACCCAATGCTATTAGATATGTAGCATTTCTTCTTGCCACAACCATGTATCTTCATGTGAGGGAAATGAATACGTTTAGCCAAAGTGTACAGTAGAGAGTTGGAACCTGCATGTGGACAGTTAGAGAGTTTGTGTTATCTTATCTGTTCATCTGATTTAGTGGATTGTCTTTATACTACTGGTCGGAAAAAAATTGCGTGCTGTTAAATCCCCCTCCTTATTACCTATTACCTACTCTATAGATAAGGCTGAAGCACCTGACTGAAGCACCTGACTTCTTTATGATTATTACCAATGGAAAACAGTGAACGTTTTCATAAGAAGTGTCCGTGACCTATCCAACAAGAAACAGCTTGAGGCACTTGACCTTGATCAAAATATATATCCATAGAGAAGCTTGTGACTTATGCAGCAGTTATGACATCATGTGTTCATTGGGACAAAGACAACATTTTATCCTCAGTTATTTGTTTGTCTGATTATTAGGTCCTCTATGATTAGAATCTTCCAAGAGTTCTTATTGATACGCAATTTACAATACAGTACAAAGCATCATTAAACAAAACAATCGATCAAACATTTATTTAGGCACGTCTGTGTGATGTTCAAGCCAATATCTTATCACATGATGTGTTACACAACCTCTTCACAGCATGCATATTACTTTCCATGACATGTTTTTCCATCCTTCACATATTTTTTCTTATTTAGGAACAGAAAATGATCCCTGTTCGGGTGGGACTTGTGGAGGTCAGGTGGGTCACCTGTGCTCAGGTAAAAGGTATATGTGTCCAGTCACTGGAGAAGAAGCTCCACCACTGCCACTGTAAGACCGTGGGACCACTACAGGGCTTTTCTTTGTACATTGTCCTTTCCAGGACAGTCTCAGCAACTATGGTGGATGTGTAACCAGCCCAGGCCAGGCCAGCCCAGTACAGCTCAGCTTGGTTAAGCACGGTTTGGCTCTCTAGTGTGAATTAGAGTTAAGAGAGTTTGTCCAATCGCTGAACCATATCTTCTGTCTCCAAATAAGGAATTGGTGGTTCATTTTCTCAATATTTGTGTGTGTAGAGTTTGAGTCTGATTTCAGTTTGTAGCCTAGAACAAAATGATTTTAAACTGTGAAAGTAAATGTTGAGCACTGTTGTTAAGATGAATAGACACCATGTGATATTGTGACACTGTGATATTGTTTCTTTGATATTTATTATGAGTATGCTACACTGAGGTAACTACCCTTCATAACTACCCGGTACCTATCCGACAGGAATAATTGTATAGGAACATTTTGGTAATAAGAATAACAGTACTTATTTATAACCAGCAGATGGAAGCAACACTCTTCTATCTTACTGGTCTGTTTCTGACAGTTTGAGGCAGAGTGTTCCATAAGGAAGAGTGGTGCCAATGAAGGGGTCAGTTTTCTATTGGCCA
>NC_137675.1:17026321-17046321 GCF_963989245.1 Nansenia antarctica
GCCAAAGAAGAAATTTCTGAGCAAGCAGACAATAAGTCATCATCTCATCTGCTCTCATATGCGGAACATCTCCATAAAGTCTACTCTATTGTTCTGTATTCTGTATAAAGACCCCCTCTTAACAATGTTGATGGACATCTTTGTGAGTAGTCTGGGAGTACACCCAAAAAAGGAAACAAATACAGACACATAAACCACACAAACAATACTACTATATGTATTCAACCAATTCTGTTGAAATCACCTTTTCACAATGGCCTCCCTCCTCTCTTACACTGTGTATGTTAACAGTCTTGGTCTTGGGGCTTTCCAGCAGGCTGCCTTGCTTGCCTCAAAGACATTGATTTTCCCCCAGCAGCTTGTGGGCTAATTGCCCTTATCAAAATCATGACCTGTTAAATGATCACCTTCTTTAATCGCCTGCACCTTCGCCAGCAGCCACTGACATTTAGTCAAATTAATTAATGCAAACACAGAGAGAGAATAGAGGCTGAGCAGGGTTAGATGGCAGCCTCCGTTCAATAGCAAGGCAATCAGAATTCTTTTTATTGCCAAGTATATTTGCACATACAGGAAATTGACTTGGTGAGGTTGGTGTATAGGACATAAAAAACAACAATATATAAGCAAAAATATTTAAAAAGACAAATGGCAAAATCGGAAATTGAACAATAATTATGTAGGCTGTAAATTAGAGTAATATAAATTATACTGTCAGCTGTATGTGTGTTCGTGTGCATGGGAGAGGAAGAGGGAAAGGTGGTGAATAAAATCTTGCCATCTGTACCTGCTGTAAACCATCACAGGATACCTAGTACCTGGCTACCGGAGCTGTGGTTGATGAATATGCATTGTTTAATATGGGGGGCGGGAGCTGTGTATACTTACGAATGATAATGTCCCTCCTTGTGTGAATTTGTGATAATTCAAACATATGACTGAACATAATTACCGGAACGTGTACTGGTTTTTTGATAACCTATTACTTAACCCACACCATCACAAGACTGCTAAATGTAAAACATTTTAAATGTAAATGGGTCAGCGTCACCTCGAAGCTCCTAAACATTATATATGGCAAGACTCGTCATTCACCCAAGTTTGGTCAAATGTGTCCCAGTGGGGTCTGAGACATCCTCAATCTCTATGTGTGGTTGAAGTACATTCTGACCTGGGATCAAGCTACAGAGCTGTTTAGCATGCGCGTGCACAGACACACACACACACACACACACACACACACACACACACACACACAACCCATTTCATCAGGGTTCAGTATGAATGTCTCAATGACTCTGAATAGAAATACGTTCAAAATATATGCATATCTATGATGGCTGAGCTTTACCTGGTCAAACATTCACATATTGAGATGTCACAGCAATCAACCGCTATTCACAGTGATCCTTTTGTACAATGGCTGCCAACATGCAATGACAGCCTGATTGCCTGCTAAAAAATGAAATCACATCCAAGAGGTTTTCGTATTCTTCAACACTAGCTGCTCAGCAATGACAGTAAAAGTTTATCCAAGGTTACCCAACCAATTTATATCTTAAAGGGGGCTCAAACTTATCTTATTGTCAATGTGTCTCGGCCAAGAGCTCTTGAAACATTAACCTTGTCCAACTTTTATTTCCATTGTTTTGCCTCTGACGTTATTTCACCCTCAGGTGGACTGACTTATTACAGGTATACTGAAATCTAAAGTGAATTTATCTTTTTACAAGACAGTCTATTTGTTATATTTTGCTTGGAAATTACAAGAACAACACCTTTGATGTGTCAGTGTTGCAAAAACACACATGCATTTGGAACTCATTTCTCATTTTGGTTCACAAAAATAACAATCATTTCTCGGCTTGTTATTGGTGTTGTCCATTGTCATTGCTCCTATTTGCAAGATGTTTAACACTCCTTACTCATTACAGCTCTTTTTCTCACACTTCTCTAAATTAGGCTATGATCATTTTGGATTTTAAGTATTCAGTTTTATGGGTTTCAGGTTTCAGGTTTAAGTATTCAGGTTTATTTTGTATTCATTTAAATTGAATGGGGAAGTGTGTCCACACTTTTAACTGGTACTACTGTATATATATATATATATATTTTTTTTTAATGTTTTTAAATAAATTATTCTATTCTATTCAGTTTAAGTCACAAATTACATCAGCCACTCAGACATATCCAAATACCCAATACCATCTTGACCAATGTCAGGTTAGCATACAGTTAGTCAACTTCCATACTTAGTTAGTCAACTTTGCAGCCTAGCAGGCAATTTACCTATCAATCTCTCTCTCTCGCTTTGCTCTCTCTTTATCTATCTCTTTCTTTCTTTGCTCTCTCTCCTCTCTCTTTGATTTTCACTGATTTGAAATGTGCATGTATCCCTCCTTTCATCTAAACTTGACCTACATGTCAGACTGGGGTGACATGTTCAGTGAGTAAACAACTTGAATTAAATCGTGAGGTAGCCTAATAAAAACAAAAATTGCTGCAGGCGAATAATATTCAATCATAAAACCTGTCTATAAAAGAAGATACGTGACAAAGCTTCCAATTGAAAATGTTAGCGTAGCAATATGCATTCATTGCAGGTGAGGGTTCCATTTATTTTAGCTCTGGGGGAAATAAAGAACGAACTTGGAATTGGAATATCATCAGCAACAACAGCCACTGCTTTTAACCGCTGGCGAGCATAGTATCCGCATGGCCAAAGTAGTACTTGCTAATGGTATGACATTAACGAGAGTCTGAAACAAACAAAATAGGCCGGCATAGCCTCTATCAATGATGTAAAAGCTATCAACCCGTTTTTTTCATTCAGAAAATGCTAGAAATGCAGAGGCCCTGCTCTGCCCAGAACATGGGTCAGTGCCACGAACCTGTTGTGAGAGCTTTTTCCCCAGAGTGCCTCAAATCGATCGGTGGATGGAGAAATAGAGAGAGGGGGGGGTCATTGGTTCATCTTTGTTTTACGAGAAAAAGACTTCTAATGCATTTTGCAAAGCCCATTTATGCTCCTCACGTACCCTGTTCTGTTACCCCCAAAAGCACCAAATAGCCCTATAACGTAGCATTATTGCTTTTGTTTGTTGGTTGTGATGGCTATCTACCTGGTATGCAGCACAGCCATTCTTGTAGGAATTGAACAGGCTGTTCCACTGCTTCTGAATTACACCAGATTGGGTTTGCCAGGGATGTGTCAAGTTTTAACACTGCAAACATCCATCATGTTTACCTTTGTATCTGCTCTCAAAGTTACTTCAGAAACACACTAACACAAGTGGAATGTATACGTTCAATAATGGAGTAAGTATGGGGGGTATAAACTACTGCCCTTCCTCCAATCATTTTGTGCAGGGATCATGCTCTCTCTTCATGTAAACATGTTCACACGTGTACATTTTATACCCATCATACCGTTCAAAACACAATAGGCGACATCATATCATAGTATCATACATCACCCTGACTTTCTTCATAGCAAATGTCTAGCAAGGTTTTCCATAACTGAGTTGAACTCAGGGGAAACATCAAAGTGAACTGAACAAAACACAATAGGCAAGGGAGCGGGGGGAAACAGACTGTATGTAGCCTGTAGGGCTACCTTTTGACGATTGAAAATTGAAAAAATCTTATACCCAATATACCTTTTCTGGGCCTAGCTGGGCCCTTTAGAACAGGAAAATACCTTCATGTCTACTATTTTCTCTCTCACGTCTCTGGAATGATAGAGGAGACGGAAGACTGACTAGCTTGCAGGCAGGTGTCTATTCACAGAACTAACAATGCTCCCAATTCCCCCAGGTAAGAATGAATTCTACACTTCTGAAATGCCCTGTTCTGATATACAAGATGAGTGGCACTGGACATGATATGATATAGAGGAATCAATATATGAATAGAAGGTGTTCTCCCACGCACGGAAATGAAACGGTAGCAAAATCTCCAAGGACTATTTTCAAATCTTTTATAGGCTCCAACATGATCACAGTGCACATGATATACCACCTTCAGTTTTCAGCAACTCGATAGCAACTAAAAAAGATACAAGCATAGGCCTACAGTGAATCCTAAATCATTTGATCATAATATTAGTGCATTGACTGAATGTCTCTATGCTGTAAGAACAGAGGAATGGCCCTGAGAGTGTTCTCATGCTGTTCCCGCCTTGATGATCTGTTATTATGCCACGGTTAACTTTAACTGTAGGCTGAATCACCAGGAATTAAACAGAAAACCGGCCAGACCTTCATTGCTACTCGTTGCTTAGAAATCAAATAAATCTTCTCACTAATGCAACGTGCTATTTGAACAACACAAGGTTATTGAACAAGGTTTATTCAACTAGCTTGGGAATGAGATTCCATTAGTAATGCATGAATGCGTCAAACGGGGCCTTTTAACTGAGAAACGTTTTTCCATGTGACGGCGACTGAGAGACTATGACCCCCCCCCCCACGTGCTCGGCTGTTTCATTAGCATTCTGTATCAATGCTCGTCTGTCTTTTGTTTTGTTTTTGGAGGTCATTAGCGATAATATTTGAGATTGACTGATAACTCATCACACCCACGTGTGTTAATTTCCTCTCCGAGGGGCAATCTGACGAGCCCACACACTGATGTAACACTTACATTTCTCATCATTATGCCAGGTCAAAACAAATAAAGAAAAAAAGAGTCATGGGCTCAACCTGTCAGAGACCTATAGAAACCGTATGTGTTTATAATGGTTCCTTCAGAAAGATGATGTGTTAATTAATTCTGAATAGGGAAAATGTGCAAGACTTCATGACTCCTCTGATGCGAGGAAACTACTGAGGAAAACCTACTGAGGAAAAATGTAGGACACCCTAAGCCCTAATAGCTGGTATTGCCCCCTTTGGCTGAAATAACCTCAATTAGACGTTTCCAGTCTACCAGTCTCTGACATCGATTGGGAGAGTTTTTTCCCACTCCTCCATGCAGAATTATTTCAGTTGTGTGATGTTTGAGGGGTGTTTTGCATGCATAGCCCGTTTCAAATCACCCCACAGCATCTTAATAGGATTACGATTTCTGGGCTTTGATTTGACCATTCCAGAACTCTCAATTTCTTTCTTTTGAGCCATTCCTTTTGGGTGGGGATAGTTTTGGGTCATTGTCCTGACTCCTGTTGCATGGTCCACATCTGCTTCGGTTTACATTTTTTGACAGATGGTCTCACATTTTCCTCAAGCACCCTCTGATACAATAAAAACAATCATAGTGGATTCTATGATGGAGGGCCGTCCAGGCCCTGCTGCAACAGAACAGCCCTAAACCATGACATCTCCACCCCCATGCTTCACAGTTGGTTTCAGGTTCTTGTGCTCAAATGCTGTCTTTGGTTTGTGCCAAACATGTCAACTTAGGATTCATCTGTCCAAAGCATATTGTTCCAGAAATCCTGGTGTTTGTCTAGGTGTTCTCTGGCCAATTTTAGTCTTGCCCTGATTATTTTTTTTTTTTTTTTTAAAGCAAGGGTTTCCTCCTTGCACACCTCCCATGAAAATCAAACTTGTGCAGTCTCTTTCTGATGGTATGTACTTTGACATCAACTATGGCAAGAGCTAACTGTAGGTCCCGTGATGACATTTTAGGATTGTTGGAGACTTCTTTAAGCATCTTGCGGTCTGCTCTTGGGCTGAACTTGCTATAGCCTGACCTGGCCATGTTGGCAGTTGTTTTAAATGTTTTTCCGGACAGTGGAATGGCAGATTTTTTATTGTTTGGAGGTCTTTTTAAATCCCTTCCCAGACTCGTACACATTCTTCTTCTTTCTAAAAGCCTCAGAGAGCTATTTTGATATTGCCATGGTGACACGAGCAAACCAAACTGAATGTCTAAGGTTTAAATAAGACGGGCTCCTCCAAAATCCTCTCTAACAATGTTCTAATCATTTGCACCTGATGTGGTGCACTTAATTCTAATTTTAGGTATTTTAAGTAGTAATAAATGTGGGGGTGTCCTAACTTTTTCCTTACAGGAACATTGCATTTCTATTAATTACATTTGACTTTTTTGTGTTTAGGTATGTTACCCCCATCTCTCAATACAAAGATCAAATGTCTGTTTAAATATGTGGAAAAAGACAATGGTTTTCATGGGATGTCTTATCTTTTTCACATGACTGGAGATGTACATAGTGAGCATAGTGACCATGTTTCATCTCATTGTAACCTGCACAGCATTTCTGCACCACCTGACTACTACTTGAACTTCCTGTACTGTATCGTATCTGAACTATAGTATTGAATGAATGAATGAATGAATGGTCTTTATTGTCATTGATATAGTACAGGTACCAAACAACGAAATTTGGGAGGGGGGGCTCCCCTGGTGCTAGGAAAGAAAAAAAAACAAAAAAAAACAAGAAGAGAAAGGAGCTGGTTTACATAAATAAAGGCTATGTACACTATCCACTATACTATACTGTACAGATAAGACGACTAGGGTTGTCATATTGCACATTCATTTAAAGTGTCGCAGTTTGCAGGATTGAAATTTGCATACTGTATGATATTGCATTTCATCTCATTGTAACATGCACAGCATTTTGTACTACTGTTCTACAGCAGTATGACTGTAGTAGCAACTACCATCACTTTATCGCTTTATTACCTTATTCTACTATTTTTGATTAATTACCTTACTTTTTACTTTTCCATTCTATTACTGTTGATTTTGTATTCTATTGCAATGCCATTGCCGAAGAACCTGAACCTAAGAATTGTACTCTGTAATGTGTACCTGTACATTAGTGAATTATGTGTGTGGAAAGACGCCCAAAAGCTCTTAAACCAACATGCTCATGTCATTTCAGAAAAGAGGAAGGGCTGTATACCATAATACCTCTTGTGATCTGTAAACTTCCTAACTAACTTGTACTGTACCTGTCCCTTACAGCTATAGTATATCATTCTGATTCATGCAGAAGAGTGAATTCTCCACAGTCAGGATATCGCTCATCACATCGGGGGGAATGGCGAGAACGGTATAACTTTCAATAAATCAAATCAAAGTTTGGAGTTTGTTTAAAAGAGTATAGGTAACCCGAGATAGTGAAGGTGTCTCTCCCTCCTGTACTCTCACAGGCTCGTAATTATCATTCCACTCTCAGAACATAGGGGTCGTGGGAAATGGTTTCCATGACAATGCTGCCTTTTGTCGATGGGTAAATGCAAAGGGTCCCATAGAGAGACCCATAGCGAATTAATTCTGCTTTTTTTACCTGGTATAGCTGCTGAAGTAGATTAAAATGGTACCACAGAGAGAACAGTTATTATCACGTTTGCCAAAACACCACATTTCTTTAGAAAAATGTTCTATAACTCTTAAAACTGTCACAAAAGAAGTGCATCAAAACAATATCCTTTGTTATCTAATGAAAAGTTAAATCCAACCATCGATTTCATAATGACACAACTAAATAGTAGCTAGAACCCTCAATATGCATTCCTTTCATTTGAAAACAAAGGTGAAAAACAATCAATTTTACTATTTTCTTAGCAGAACAACGTTGTACTATATATGGAAGTACTGCGCCTGTTACAGAAAATATGATTGCTTACTTTAAATATAAACTCGAATTCATCTAAAATATAGAAAATCAAGCAGGCTGTTTGTTTGTCAACACTTCCTCAATTGATGTGTGTGTCTTGTGGAGGACACAGAATGTGGAGGGTTGTGTTAACTCTTTTGCAAAAATGTGGTTAACATTATCATTTTTTGTGAAAGCAATGAGAAACTCTTCAGCTGGATATGTTAATGCTGATGTTAATGTGTTACTGTGCCAATGTATGTTATTGCTGTGGGCAATAAATGGTGTAACAAAACCAATCGAGAAAAACTGTAAGGGTAGTGTACGCCTCAAGATGCCTCATTGCAACTCTAAAAAATAAAAAGTTAACTTAGTTATTTATAAAACTTTGAGCCATTTTGTTCTGATCTTACTCATGTTAATCCCATTAGAGAGCACCATGGTAATGGTTGCGTTACTGTTGTAAGCCCCTCAGGGCAAAGAATATCTGAGTGTTAAGGAAAAATTGTGTGGAGTGAAAATAGGGTGCTTTTTCACAGGCACCTTCCACTTTGTGGTGGGTGGATGCAAGTCTAGAGAGACAGAGAGAGAGGGAGAGAGGGGGGGGGAGGAGAGACAGACAAAGAGGGAAGAACAGAAGAGAAAGTCATATCGAGAGACAGGTAGACAGAGGGAGAGAGAGAGGACACAAGAGGGAGGGTCAAAGAAATACAATGTACATTTCATGTCTTGTCTAAAACCCAGTGCTCCATACATATGTGAAAGGGTAGCGAGGACTGGGAAACTTAATTGGGAACTGCAGTAGCAGAGAGAGAACTGCAGTAGAAGAGAGAGAGAAAAAAAAACTGAAAGTAAGAGAGGCTGTGAAGGAGACAGAACCAGACGGAGAGTGAGTATGTGAGGATGTGTGTGTGTGTCTGTGTGTGTGTGTGTGTGTGTGTGTGTGTGTTGCATGCGTGCCTGTATGAGTGTGAGAGAGAAAATGAGGGAGAAAGAGTGCATAAAGAGAGTGAGAGAAAGAGAAAGAGAGTGAGAGAAAGAGAGAGAGAGTGAGAGAGAGAGAGAGTGAGAGAGAGAGAGAGAGTGAGAGAGAGAGAGAGGGAGGGATGAGGGAGGCGATGCCCTCGGCCTAATAGTCGACCACAACCACATTAGCCACATCAGTGTCTGCGATGGCCACACAAGCAGCTCAACGGGAGATGTCATTAAAGCTTCCCAACAGGTGCTGGGGGTGAGTGATTTATCCAGAGTAAACACCAGCCAGATTAATGGTGTGAAATGGCACGTACGACCCCACTGAGCTGGTGGTGGCGGGTGGCGCAATGGCCACAGTGTGTCAATGAAAATGTTATCAATGTTTGTGTAGGCATAGAGAATCATCATCTCTACGACTCTGTTGTTTGGTGTGCGGTGTGTGTAGGTGTGTGTAGGTGTGTGTGTGTGTGTGTGTGTGGATGGGTGGGTATATGGGGGCATATTTTCTTATGAATTTCCGAAAAATGACCAGCACAAATCCAAGCAAATGATTTATACAAACGGAAGCCTAGGAGTTTATTAGATTGTTTTCAACATTAATGCGTGTACATTACCTTTTGAAATACATATTTCATGATTCTAGTCTCACATTGTTGAAGTATGAGACTAAATGTAATAATAAACGAGCTTCGGTACAGTATAAATCAAATCCTACACCACCTACACAGTTCCCCTCAACAAATCTCTGCATTTGACAGCTTGCCCGATACGTCCGAATCAATAACAAATTCAAAACATCAATGCTTCGGCTGTAACTCATTACGTTGGCTCTGGTTTTCGGCGAGTTACAGGATGGCTGCTTTTCCACTGAAAGGCAGTGTTCCAGGATGTTATTTCACACAAGCTTCCTCCTGCACAGAACGAGCCGAACCAACCTAGTCTACAAAATGTCACAGTGATACAGCGGCTCCAACATCTCAAAATAGCCTACTGTCCCCCACAAAACTCTCCTTTCAAATAGGACTTTCTCTCTACCGGCGACCAGATATCCAGTCTCTTCTCTCTTATGAGTGTGTGGTGTACTGTACTGTATGTACAGAACAACCTAACCTTGATTGAGAGAGGGGCCCTGAATCGGTGGCGGGTGTATTTACCCAGAGTTGTTTAATCAGGAAGTGGCCATCCACAGAGGGAGGCCGGAGTACTCGCGCTGCCAAATGAGGCAGAATTAGGGCTAATTCTGTTTGAGCTGTGCTACCTGAGTCCATTTTACGTCCCAGAGCAAGAGAGCGATTAGTGGAAGTGGGAGTGGGAATGGAAGGTTGTGGGATTGGGGGCGGGGAGGGAAACACCCACCGTCAGGTCCGCCGTCGGCTTGCACCTTAATGAAGACACACACACACACACACACACACACACACACATATATACACGCACACACACACACACACACACACACACACACACACACACACACACACACACACACACACACACACACACTCTCTCTCTCACTCTCTGTCTCCCTCTTGCTCTCTCTCTGTCACTCTCTCTCTCTTTTTCTATCCCCTTGTCACTCTCTCTGCCCCTCACTGGTGGCTCTAGGTTCATTTGAGGTGAATGATACTTATAATAACAAACAATCGATGACCAGTGGCTATACTAGATCAACATGATTCTGCACCGATGATGGGATGTCAAATAAAACCCTGGCATCCCCTTGTTATACTGCTATCCAATAGCGAGAACGTGGAAAAAGACTAAGACAAACAAACAAACTGTCACCATAGTTGTGTTCCTACTGCATTACCTACTGCATTTATCCCATTTTCACAATGAGACGTGTTTGATAACCAGGTTCAAATTCAGGGGTATCCAAAGCAGAAAATTGCAGGGATGATATTTACATCTTTTTATTCAACCGCAGCTTTTACATTTTGTAAACGCGAGTGCGGGGGGACGAGGAAAATAGTTGTGTGTAAAAAGTGAACGCTCTAGACATAGAACATATGAACGGTAATTACGTTGCCGTGGGTTGCCTGGTTACGGGCCACGTGAAATCAAAGGTTGTTGATAAGAGAGGGTCCTGATTCCCTGTGGGGTTGTGCGCATTGCTATGCGCGTTCGACACTCAGGGAAATAACAGTCCCTCTTTGATATAATTTTTCAAAACAGTTTAGGGAGAGAAAATAAATGATTGCAGCAGTCGCAGACGGCATCCTTTGTACAGATATTCCTTGACTGATATTGAGGTTTTTTTGTGAAAATACAAAGCAAAGACTGAAATGATACATTGTGTAGACTTGACCACTGATGTGTATTATTTAGAGCAAAAACATAACACAACTCTACAAATAAAATCGTACATGCTAACAGTGTGATAGACAGAACATTAAACCTGGCATACCTTTGAGTTCAGTTGGTTTGTGGTTTGTGGCAACTAGCCACTAGCTTCCTGGACAACCGAGTAGGGCCATAGCTCAACCTCCCCCTGCCAATAATATCCCCTCCTCACTTTGGCTGCCCAGTAGGATCAATAACACGTCGTAGAGCATCCCAGGGAGGAACAACCCTTAGTTTACACCTCAGTGGCACAGAGGTCTATTGGCTGGTTTCTAGCCTCTATGCATTAGCATGTTGCAAAGCCAGAACACAAACCAAATGTATTGTATTGACCTGTCGACCAATCATTAGCGAGTAACACAGGGAGCAATATCTCAGCCTTATAGTCACTCCATTACACACAAGTGCATGTGCACGAGCACACACACACACACACACACACACACACACACACACACACACACACACACACACACACACACACACACACACCACTATCAGACATAGTGTTCCCAATTGACTGGAAGACTTCATTGAACCAACCTAGTCTACAAAATGTCACAGTGATACAGCGGCTCCAACATCTCAAAATACACACAAGTGCATGCGCACGAGCACACACACACACACACACACACACACACACACACACACACACACACACACACACACACACACAGACACAGACACACACACACACACACACAGACACACACACACACACACACAGACACAGACACAGACACAGACACACACACACACACACAGACACACACACACACACACACACACACACACACACACACACACACACACACACACACACACACCACTATCAGACATAGTGTTCCCAATTGACTGGAAGACTTCATTGAACATTGTGTTCTTTGCTACAGTACAAACATCACTATTTTGTGGTTATATTTGACATTCAGCTCTGGACACTGTGGACAAAATCCTGTTTAAAATCTGTATGCAAGCGTCTTATAATCGAAAGATGCAAACCATATGAAACATATTGAGAAAACTCTGTGATAAAACATTTCATCAAACAAATGTCAAATAAAATCGACTGACCAAATCGACTTCATTTTCCTATCAAACTCTTAATTGCCCCATTGGATCAATTCCGTATGCCCAGAGGCGAACAACGCTAGCTGTTGACAGCAGTGACAAAGTCCTACCTAACCCAACCCTTCTCATGCATAAACAAAGAGCCATCTGTAGAGAGATCGGAGCCCAGGTGTTAGTCTGTCTTTCTGTTCCAAAAGTGCCTCGTCTCGTGTGTCAGGGATTTGAGGGAGATCCACCCTGCATATGTACTCTGCCCCACTGGGAGGTAAGACACAGCTGTGGCCTGGCAACAGTGTTCTCAGAATCAGAATCAGAGAATCAGAATCGCCTTTATTACATGCCAATGCAAGCAAGTACACAATTCTTTGGCTTTGGTTCCTCAACATTGGCATTGCAGCATCAAGATAGAAAATCACAATAATAAAGTAAAGTAAAATAAGTAAAATAGGTAATACTAAAGTAAGAAATTAATACGGTAAGAAAGTGAAGGTAAAACCACAATGATAAAGTAAATCAAAAGAAGTAAACTAATAAAGTAATAAAGTGATGGCTACAGTGGCTTCAATAGTGCAAAATGCTGTGCAAAGAACAATGAGATGAAATTCAAAATACAGTATAAGTAGTTTATTAGTCAAGTAGTAATCCAGTAGTGTGCAAGTAGTTATATAATATGTTTATTCTTGTAGTGTGCGTGGGGTTGATTTGGGCGTTGTTTTTTCCCAGTGCATTTCTCCAGGAGCCTGATTGCTTGGGGGTGGTTTGACATCCACTGGGTTTTAGCCCTGAGGCTTCGATACCAGTAGCTTGAACAGTTTCTGATTGGGGTGGCTGGGGTCCCTAATCTTGATGGCCTTTCTGACACACCAGTCCTTGTACGTGTCATGGATGGAGGGAAGCTCACATCCACTGCTCCTCTCAGCTGTCAACAATCTTTTGCGATTTTGGGCAGTGCCGTTCCCATCCTGTCAGGATGCTCTCAGTTGTGCCTCTGAAGAAAAAGCCCCTAGGATCTTTGGCCCGAAGCTAAACCTTTTCAGCCACCTACGATGAAAGAGGCGACATTGTGCTTTTTTCACCATCTGGTTGGTATGTTCGTCCCAGGTGAGGTCGTTGGTGATGTGTACCCCCAGGAACTTGATGCTGTTGACCCTCTCCATAGCAGGGCTATGTTGATGGTGATGGGGTCTTGTGCCTGCCTCTTCTGCCTGAAGTCCACCACCAGCTCCATGGTCTTGTCGGCATTGAGAGAGAGGTTATTGTCCTGGCTGTACTGAGCCAGGCGGCCGACCTCCCTCCTGTAGGCCATCTCATCACCGTTGGTGATCCGACCGTTGTGTCGCTGGTGAACTTCATCACCATGTTGGAGCTGTGAGTGGCCACGCCACTTACAAACATGTATTTGATGACATCATTGGTTATTTATTGTTTAACAGATATTATTATTGACAAAATACTAGTGTTCCTTATTTATTTTACATAAATGAATATTCAGATCTTCATCTGGGTATACAGGGAGTAGAGCAGGGGGCTTAGGACACAGCCCTGGGGGACTCCTGTGCTGAACCTGTGCTGTTCAGAGGGGAGGAGGTCTTAGAGCCAATTTTCCCCACCTGTTTTCAGTCCGACAGGAAGTCCAGGATCAAGTTGCACAGGCTGGAGTCGATGCCTAGGTCCCTGAGCTTGCTGTCGAGTCTGGAGGGGACTACGGTGTTGAATGCTGAACTGTAATCTATTAACAGCATCCTCACGTTTCCCTTGTTAAGGTGAGTGAGTGGAGTGCTGTGGCAATGGTGTCGTCTGTCCAGGGGCGATTTTAGCATGGCATTTCTGGAGTGGCAGTTTTGTATCATGTCACCATTACAAAAAATAAAGGTAGGCTATGCTATGGGCTGTTCTGTGAGTGCCAAGGAGCAAAACGATTTCAAAACGGAATACACTTAATAAGCTTCAGCGCTCAATGCGACACAGAGCATATTATAGTGTATAACGCAATTATATATTGTATCAAGTGTATCTCTTTAAATGTCAAATAAACACCACCAGAGCAGAGGCTATTTATACTACAAAGGCCTCATTAAGATTAAGGCTAGGCTAATTAACGGAGCTTTATCAATATACAGCCGCTCGGTCAACAAATAATAAACCGCTCGGTCAACAAATAATCTACACGATTCATTGTTGGCTAGTTAGCATTAACAACAGACGTACAGTAGACCAACTGAATTGCTTTGTGATCATTTCCTGTCACGTCAGGTCATGTTAACGTCATTAGCGTTTAATTTTTTTTCGCCACTTGTTGCTAGGTAGAATTCATTATTGGGCATTACATTTATGCCCCATGACCCAATGTAATTCTTCCCTACTTATGTCAATCACGCTCACGTTTCCTAGCAATGATTGGGCATACTGCTCCAGTGCCCTGCTACAGCAGAGATAGCAGTCCGCAGCGTTAACAGCCTGTGGAACAGCCTTCTAGCCAGCTAAGGGCAGTACAGAGCCTGGACTCTTTTAAGACAGGCCAAAAAACCTTTTTATTCAAAAAGGCCTTTGACTGTTGAACCTGTGTTCATTCGTGGGATTATTATTTAGGCTGTTTTTGCTTTTCACTTATTTAGTTTTTAGGCTGTTTTTTTTTTTAACTCTGTAGCACTCTGAGATTCTTTTGAATGAAAAAATGCAATACACTCACACACACACACACACACACACACACACACACACACACACACACACACACACAAATAGTGAAATTATTCCAAAACAGCACTATAAGGATATAAGGAAGTTTAAGGAAGTTTATTATATTTATACACACCAATTTCACCACTGAATCACTATTTTGTATTAAATATAAAAATACAAGTTGCCACAATGTTCAGATGTAACGAGCATCCTGCACCACAGCTTCACCTGGTGGCCTGGTGGGGCATTGCTCCTAATGTAGAATCGCCGCTGCGTCTGGCGATCTGTTATTCCGGTAGACAAATTGGTGAGGGTCCAGGGTGGGTGGCAGCATTCTGCAGACCAGGACTTAATGAACTTTTAAAAGCATTTGCTCACTACGGGAGTGAGAGCAACAGGGCGCCAGTTGTTTCGGCATGTTACTTTGTCCTTTTTCGGTATGGCGGGTGACTTGAAGCAGGAGGGCACAATGCCCGTGGAGAGGGAGAGGTTGAGGCTGGTGGGTTCTGGGGGTGCTGATGGTGGTAGGGATGATGATGGTGCTGGGGATTGTGGTACTGGTGGTGGTGGTGGTACTGGTGGTGGTGGTGGTGGTGGTGGTGGTGGTGGTGGCGGTGGCGGTGGTGGTGGTGGTGGTCATGGTGGTGGTGGTGGTGGTGGTGGTGGTGGTGGGTGGTGGTGGTGGTGGTGGTGGTGGCGGTGCTGATGGTGGTCGCGGTGGTGGTGGTGGTGGTGGTGGTGGCGGTGCTGATGGTGGTCGCGGTGGTGGTGGTGGTGGTGGTGGCGGTGCTGATGGTGGTCGCGGTGGTGGTGGTGGTGGTGGTGGCGGTGCTGATGGTGGTCGCGGTGGTGGTGGTGGTGGTGGTGGTGGTGACTAGTGCCACTGGATATGAACCATATCGGAGAGATAGGTATAGCCAAATCCAAATGAACCATGTATTATGGCTGAGTGGAACTTGCATATAGGATAGCTCTGAACAGTTATGAGAAGTGACTTACAATAGTCTTCTGATTCGCTGTTACCAGTCAGAACAGAAGTGAATGGTGGCCTCTCTTCTGTCTGGTGCCTCTATTCTTCATCGCTACTGGTTCACTGCCTGTTGACAACCATAATGCATGAGTTGTAATGTATCTAAAAGAAGAAATGCTTATCACGGAATAGCCTACCTGGAAAGAGAAATTCAATGAGAAACACGGAGAAAACATACAAATCAAATGCAAATGACAGACAGCGTCATCCACTCTCCATATGTACCGCGGGCCACCTTTCGAACTCGCGAAGGAGGATAGTGGATGGGGGGATGGGGTGGAGGATCGTGGGAGGATGAAAGCCCACCAGGCTGAGGACCAAAAGTGTCAATATCACACGTCACCCCTCTGATTCAGCCGTCACCTATACACCCCTGTGATGTCTAAAAAAAACAGCTGGAGAGGGTCTGGCTGTACATAAATACTTGGATCAATAGATTAGAGAACACATCATATCTCAAGTATACGGAGCTCCAGGTTGGAGTGTTGAACTGCACCTAATGGAGGACGCCTCTCTGCAGCCAGCAATTACAGGTCCCAAGCATTCCCCTCTCATCGGGGGGCAATTTGGAACATACACGTGTACGGGGAACGTACAGACAGGCTAACGTAACCATGACAAATAACGGCATTCGCAAAAGAATAATGTATGGGTAATGGGAAAAGGGGGGGGATGTTGACGACCCCATTATTGGGTCCCTCACTCGACGACGAGATTTTATTATGAGTCGCTCGCTGTCATGGCAGCCGTTGTTGGTCTCTGATAGATGAAGTCCACTCATCAGATGTTGGATAGGTCCGGTGGAGAGGTTTAATAATGCGTGAGAGACGATAGAGAATAGGATATGTCATGTCTTTTGTACAGTCAAAAGACTTCCAGCATTTATTTAGCGGCTTCTGCATCTAGTCATAGTAAATTCCATTGAGTTGCTGCTGGTGCTGCGAATATAGCGTATACAGTACGTTAGATGAACCACCATTTAAATATACATTTAAATGTATACATACAGTATACAGTGATTTGCATGACATTTGCATACACCATGAAATGAAGACGCAGTTTGCAGCACATGCCACTTAAACTAAGACTCTGAGAACCCCCCCATCCCTTACACACACACACACACACACACACACACCCTCCCTCCCCTCTCCCCGGAGCTCTTGTCCTCATTCGTCATGCAGAGTTGATAAGGTATCATGATTAACGCTTAACTTCCCACGCGGATATGGTACAGGATCTCACACTCTCTCACGGTGTGTGTGTGTGTGTGTGTGTGTGTGTGTTGTAATGTTTACTGAGCAAACTATAAATCAACAGTCACACACAAAACTGTGTGAGCTTTGACCACATTGACTTATAGTGGGAATCAGAGCATGACCGCCTATCATTACAACCGCAGGTAATCCATGTCGAGCAGGATGTTCTCGTGGGTGTCATCTGAGAATGCAATTTAAAACAAAGAGAGATTGTGTGTGTGTGTGTGTGTGTGTGTGTGTGTGCGTGTGAGAGAGAGAGAGCGAGAGAGAGAGAGAGAAGAGAGAGATTAAAATTGCGATTCCTCATGACCATCTGAAATGGTTGTGTGTACCCTGGTGCCAACTCACGTTGCATGTCAATACTGTTCTGATGTTTCTAATGGCTTATCGAGTGCAACTTTTTCGTAAATTACATTGGAATGTGTTAGTTGAAGTGTTCGACCTTTCAAAAAGCCGAGTAAAAACTCAATATGCCCAGCGATAATGCGTTTAATGCTCAAATGGCAGTGCAGCTTTTCAGTAAAACATGGTAAAATCCTAATACTCAGGTCATCCGTGACCACGGGAAACAAAGTAATTACTGCACATAGAACATGTGGTGGGTTATTTTCTATAGGAACATGGACAAAACACACACACACACACACACACACAGACACAGACACAGACACAGACACAGACACAGACACAGACACAGACACAGACACAGACACACACAGACACACACACACACACACACACACACGCACACACACACACAGACACACACACACAGACACACACACACACGCACGCACGCACGCACACACACACAGACAGACACACACACAGTTAATTAAATGGACCTTTTTCCGACCCTTTGTGCTTCAATGCATTAGGTTACATTCCTCTCTACCGATGGGTGATGTTGGACTGCCACTCGTTCACAAATCAATCAAACAGGTCATATCTGGGTCCTTGTTTGTGGCCACAGATGGTTACACCATGTCTATCTATGACAGAGAGGGGTCATGACCAGGTCTCCATGAAGGGACCTAATCAGACACAGCCAATGAATAAGGGTGAGAGGAGATCTTTGTGACTGGGTCTATCATGGTGACAGCACTGTAGATGGCAGTGCTGGTGAAACACAGTGGCCCTGTTCAAATACTCTCAAACCGCATCCGTTCCCTCCCTGAAGGAGGATGAGTTTTTCGAACAAGGCCCGTTTCTCTCATTCCTAGACGATCTGACTCAGCTTGTACACAAACCATAAAATGACATGACTGGACAGATAATAGGCATTCATCTGTGTGACATGTCCTAATTTTTCACAATAAGTCCTCACAACATTATACTATATTCATTAGGAGTAGAGTTTCCTATTAGAGATAATGGCCTGCTGTGCTTTTTTGCCTGCGGTGCATTTCAAGCATCGCAATCATTATGCATTGTAATCTCCATATCTTGTCATACTGCTAAACACCCTTGTCCAACCCGGTCCATCTCTGTCAGATCCAGACTCAATCTGCAAATTCATCCCCATAACTCCTGCATATTGGGTCATAATAGGAAGGCCTATATCAGCCTAGCTAAATAGCCCGAACACCATTAGATTATAGAAAATTCTCCTCCCTACTCCACACGTCCTTGAGTTGTTTTTTTTCATTTGTTCGAGCCCAAGCGAGAATGCAACAAATTAATGCAACGCCTTCTTATTCCATTAAAAGTCAGTGGCCTGTGGAAAGCGGTGGGAGACTCGTTCTCTCATCTCAATGCGTCATTGTGGGGGGGAAAAAAAGAAAATAAGGGGGTGATTAATGTCGAGGCTTTTATGCAATTGCATTTTTAAAAATTAATATCTGGCTGTACCTTGTTGCACTCGAGGGAGGGATGTATGTGTTTACGCGTGGAACGAACATCAATCAGGGCCGCTCTTACCCAGGGAGATGAATGAAACAGGTAGTGTCAAGTGGCAAACAGATATCGGAGAGGGCAAAGCATTACATGGCGCGATGTGTTTAGACAAATTCAATATTTTTCTTTCCATCTATCTTTGTTAGAGGAAAAAAAAGGCAAAGAGTGATTGACAGCTATTGTCCTTGCCCCGTAATGATGGGGCACGCAACACAAATTAACTGGAAATTGATGTTTTTAAGCCCAAAAAAAACACCATGAAGTCTACTTTGTTGTAATATTTTTCTTTTGTGATGAATGTTAGCGGTGCTGCTGCTAAGGTTATGGGAGACACATCCAATCTGACACAAGGGGATTGAATAAAGTAAACTAACTAAAATAAAGTGTTTGTGTGTGTGAGTGTTTACTACAATTTTGAGACTGGTCTTCTTGCGGAGGCCTGTTTCACTTAAGAGAATGTAAACACAGAGGCTCTTTCAGGAAGTCTTTGCAGCAGTTTGCAGCGGGAGGTCAGTAGCAGTCCCTGTGGACCCCGTCCTCCCCCAGCCCCGAGGCCCTCAACGACTAGAGTGCATTTCTTGTTTAAGTGTGATAATATCACAAGCACACACACACACACACACACACGCACACACAAACTCGTCAAGACTGTGTTATGGAAAAGCATTGAATCCACAGGTCAAGCGTCTATAGGTGAAGAAAAAATAAAGTCTAATCCCCTACATCTCTCTCAAGGCGGTCAGTGTTCTCCTTCCCACCCCCTTTCTACATCCCCCTGACTAGAGAGCATCTCAGGTTGGGCCATACACCCTTAAACTAAAGGTGCTACCTGGAATCAGAAAGGGTTCCTTCGGCTGTCCCTGGTGGGAGAACCCTTTGAAGAACCCATTTGGGTTCCATTTAGAACCCTTTTTCCCCAGAGGGTTCTAAACGGAACCCAAAAAGGAACGAATGAATGGAACCTATGAGGAGTCGTCAAAGGGTTCTCCCTCAGGTACGGCCGATGAACCCTTTTGGAAGAGTGTATTAGAGCCCAGCCCCAGGCCTACTACAGAGGGATATTCTCAATGTCAGATGTGTGATTTACTACCTGTCTGTCTAAGGAGGCCCCAGCCTCTCTCTTACTCATTCAATTACCATTGTTTTATGGCTGGCAGACCTTCCCCTGAGT
>NC_137675.1:17051321-17090374 GCF_963989245.1 Nansenia antarctica
CAGGCAGTTGCACGCAAAGGGTTGTCGACCATATCACTAATCAAATACCAAACATTCTATGACTTTTTCCAATAGTTTTTGAGCCCTGAAAGAGTACTCCCCGTACGTTTAACATTATGATGTTGTTGTACTTTCTAAATGGTGGAACCAATCTGAAAGAAAAAAACATCAAATTAAAGCTGAGAATAATTGATTTGCCTCCATAGTATCATTTTGGGTTTCAAAAACAATTGAAGTGTAGAGCTAAAAGAAGAGATAATACTTCCTCTTTCCAATACTTCCAATGGAGGACACTGTAGTGCAAGCAATGTTCCAGCCTTGCGTTTTGCCCCATAACCCAGCACATGCGGTAGATGGGGTGTTTTATGTACACAATAATCACCCAATGTCTTTTGATTCAGACTGCCAATGTTCTGCACACCGGCGGGTTTCCTCTCTAAGTGTGTGTTTGTTACATAATCCACCATAAATATGGGCTGTTCACAGGCCCGATGCCAGGACTAACACCTTGCAAAGGCCATTGATTTTGTATGGGTGTGTGGTGAGATGTTGGTTGTTTTACGTCGCTTAAGACGCTAAATAGATAGATAGAGTATATGGACCTACAGTAAATACAAATATGAGTTGAAACATTCAAACATGACCTCGGAATATCAACAATTCAGAAGAAAACAAATCGTAACTTTTAATTGGGTGAGCAAGACGCACGTAGCCCATAGCCACTGGCCGGGGCCTTGGCTGTCCATATCTGCCGTCCATGTCTGGGTCCCAGACTAATTTACGGCTGGTATGAATGTGAAGAGTGGTCAGCCCCTTTTTCGGGAAATACAATTATTTGGATGATGGAAATACAGAATCTGATCAGATTCAACAAACAGACGGACAACTGCTGAGAAGATGACTGAATTAAGTTGTGCTCTGCTGTGCAATATGCATGAGGGAGATGAGCTGTTTTGTGGATGGAATGGCCGAGGTGAATGCATCCGGAGCTGCACCATGTGAAGTAGGAAGCATTTCGGAGAACATTTTGTTCTGCAAAAATAACAATTCAATTGGACAAAATGAGCCGTCTGTGTCACCATGTACCTCTCTGTCTACACACTGATGCACACACACAGTATATATATATATATATATATATATATATATATATATATATATATATATATATACGCGCAGACGGACACGGACACACACACACACACACACACACACACACACCTGCTGCCTCTGGGGTCTAGTTTCAATTATAGCAAGGGACTCTGTTTGTTTTGGCAATAGCATATCTGCCTGGGAGTCTCTCTCTCTCCCTCTCTCTCTCTCTCTCTCTCTCTCCCCCTCTCTCTCCCTCTCTCCCTCTCCCTCTCTCTCTCTCTCTCTCCCTCTCTCTCTCTCTCTCTCCCTCTCCCTCTCTCCCTCCCTCCCTCTCACCTGCCCTCACCCACCCTCACCCTGTATCATAAACGGTCAGTTATACGGTATATCAACACCCCACCCATACATACAGTACCAGTCAAAAGTTTGAAGTTTCAATTGGAAAGTGTGTCCAAACTTTTGACTGGTACTGTATATATCATAATCGACCAATTTGGATTCATACGTGCATAACCATTGGGGCCAGTCTACGTATTTGCTCAGTAATTGCTTTACGGCTTAATAAGTGAATATTATGATGAGCAGAGACTCCTACTTCAGTTTTACTGGCTAGTGATGATATATTGGACAACAATCCTTCCTCAAACTCCTTCATGATTTCACTTATTCAATTCACAGTAGCTTTCATAGGGAACAGCCACACACAACATAAGGGATCACCCTCATACAGAAGTATACAAATGAGGCTGAGCACAATACATAGTGCAAACAAGATGTCTGCATTAAGCTATTACAAACTGCTCTGATGAAATAACAGGGTACTTTGATATGTTCCCTTTCACTCCCACAAGCTGTCCATCATCACCCACTGGATAGATGATTGTAGACAATCTGGGAACATCCCACTCCGACTCATATTGTTATAATCATACGTCATCATTGTAAAAAAAAAAAAAGCACAATATCCTCCTGTGTATACTTATGTGGGGTGTTTTTCATGGGAAATAATATTATGGTTTTGCTGGGTTTTTTCCATCCGCCTTTGCGTTCTAAAGTCATTTCTGCCGTTTCAGCGATTGGAAACATTCATTGTGTGGGTTTTGAATGTGGCCATGAAGCCCTGTGGTTTCTTTCATCGAATTAGCTCTCATTGATGGGAAAGTGACAGAATAAGGCAAGGTTTAATAATCAAATCCTCAAATGTGCATCTGTCTGAGAGAGGATGAGAGATAATTGCTCTCGATTTTAATGAGCTCTGTTAAATAGATTGTCTTGTAGACATTTCCAGGAAAACTCTGCTCAGGGAATTCACAGGGAATTCTTCCATCAAGCCAGTGCTATGATTAAATATGAAGTTTATGATTGTTTCATCATAATTATAATCATTTATTTTTTATATTTCCAACCGGTTTCGCTAGAACCAGAGGAGATGAACACAAGGCAAGGCATAATACAAACAAAGAGTAGTGCGTCACAGCTTTCACAATAGATCATTGCCAGTAAAAACCACAATGGGCCATTTGTTCATATTGACGACATGGCTAGGTAGCCATAGGTAACCTACTTGAAAAAGAAAGCAGATGTTGCAGTTGAAAAGGGGAACAGGTTACGTGGGTGTGTGCCCCCCCCCCCTCCCCCTCCCCCCCTATCTCCCCTCCACCCACCCCCCCTTCGACCGTCTCCTCCAACTACAGTATTGTGACATCATAAGTGAGCCGGCCTGCAGATACAATTCTAGCCTGATGCCCACTCCCTCCACTTCAATTGCGACGGTCCGATGATAGTGACACTCATGCCTGTCTCATGCCTCTTGAATGGTAGCTGTCAGAGCCCCTTTGTGACATCATGTGCACTGTAGCCCTGTTGATGTATACCCTTCAGAGTGTGTGTGTGTGTGTGTGTGTGTGTGTGTGTGTGTGCGCACGTGCATGTGTGCGTGTACGAGTGCATGAGTTTTGACTGTGTGTGTGTGTGTGTGTGTGTGACTGCAGGGGGTCTGCAGATTTTAAACAGCTGGCTTTTTCTATAGCCTCCTGTCAGTGAGCAGATTCCTATCATGATAAAACACCGGGGCTACTTGTGATGCGAGAAAGTATGAGAGATAAAACTCAGGCCCTTGTGGCTTGGTGCCGATGGCGGATATCAACGCAAATATTTAAAGAAGTAAAAGGCGCCATACAAAAAATACACTCTGGCTTTCCTGATCTGTGTCTAGGTGAATGCAGAGCTGAGTGGTTTGTTTTGAGTGAAAACTCGTCACAGTTGATGGGTCTGCTCAACCTGAAATTGCTGCCTAACCAAGCCAAGATTCTCAGGCAGGCCATATTGGCATTTTCATAGGAAGGAAAAACATCACGCTCCGTTATATCAATTTTGTTTTGTTTATAATATATGGGCGATATGGGGACAGGGGGGTGGACACGGTAGGCAAAGAGGGTGTTCTGTGTGTACAACCCGTTGATCAGGTTCTGGTTTGACAAGCTGCACATCCTTGTTTGATGATGAATACCGATGTGGTATGTGGAACTCTAATGAAATGAGCCGTTACTTTGTGGTGCCTGCCTGCAGCTTAGCCATCCTCACACGGCCACCAACCGGTTTAGAAGCTAATCACAGGTATGCATAAAGTCAACAGATGGCAGTGGCTTCAGGCTGCATGGAAAGATTTCCTCTATGTCTATTAAGAAAATTATGTCTCTCTTTTCAGTATTCATAGACTGCTTCTTTTTCCATTAAAGTTCATTACGCTTTATCGTGATTACAATATCACGGTTTAACACTTAAATCCCTAGAGGGAACAAAATTAAACCAAGCAGTTAAAGGGATAGTTCACCCAAATGACAAAATGACATTATGTGATCATTTGGTCCGCATGTCGGTAACCAATCAAAATGTTCGGACTTTTCTTTTGAAACACGGAAGTACATTTCTACGTTGTTGAGAAGTCGCTAGTCAAGCCAAAATACTGCAACGAAATGGATTCGGTGAGTAATCCCCACTGCTACCTAGTTAACTATAACACCACTTTACATTGTTAGCAGGCTCACACAACAAGCTGTGTTAGTTGACTAGCGATGTGTCATTGGTTTTCAACAACACAGAAATGTATTCACATTTTTCGAAAGAAAAGTCTGATCATTACATCGGATCCCGACATGAGAACCTAAGCATTAGAATGTGTGACATATTTAGTTTCTTACCCTGAAAGGATTATGTTTCTCAACCCTCTCCTCGGGGCGCCAAAGCAATTATGGTTTGTACTTGATTAGTTGAATCAGGTGTGCTAGTGGTGGAACAGATCAAATATGTGGAGCGGCTGGGGCGCCCCGAGGAGAGGGTTGAGAACCACTGGACTATATGAGAACCACTGGACTCCCACCCGATGTACTGCGAGCTGGCGGGGATGAGGAGCAAGTTCAGCCACAGATTTGTTCTCCCCCGTCAAAGTACAAAAAGATTTGGACAGTCCTTTGTTCCAGCTGCACTCCGACTCTACAACCAGGCCCTGCAGGGTGGGGGAGACCTGGAGCTGGAACTTTGGAACTTGGAACTTTTTACTTATTGAGCCTGCACTGTTTTATGTATTTTATTGAATGTTTTCTGTCTGCCCTAACTGAGCTGTTTGACAACAAAATTTCCCCATTGGGGACAATAAAGGTTTTCAATCAATCAATCAATCAATGATCAAGGATGGACTTCAATCCACTCTTTGGTTCTGTTTATCTGGGCACTGCAACTAACAGCAAATTGATTGCACTTTTTACCAAAACCCAATT
Organism: Nansenia antarctica; assembly: GCF_963989245.1. Lineage (NCBI taxonomy): Eukaryota > Metazoa > Chordata > Actinopteri > Argentiniformes > Microstomatidae > Nansenia > Nansenia antarctica. Next base: position 17,056,193 of record NC_137675.1, read on the forward strand.
AAGTCAATGGGCCTTAAGTTAGCAGTTAGCAAAGTCAATTAAATCAAGTAATTGAGTCTCTTCTGAAATATGTTTGGGTGAACTATCCCTTTAATTAGCAATTGTTTTGTTTGGTAATGGTTAGTGTGGTACCCTGCCTCTTCTCCCTCAGGGTCAGTACAGAAGGGGGTCTTAGCTGATCCTCACAGTGGGCATGGAAAAAGCACCTGACCTCTCCCTGTTGCTTTGTCTGTCCCTTCTCTGTGTTTTTGTTTTGAGTGTGTGTGTGTGTGTGTGTGTGTGTGTGTGTGTGTGTGTGTGTGTGTGTGTGTGTGTGTAGCCTGACACTTCAAGAGTACAATCATGCTTAATGTGTTGTGTGATATTATCACATTAGAAACCGGGGCATTGGCCATTGAGAGAGATATTTATTCTTTACATACTGCAGTCATGATCACTTGTTGTAGGTCATGATGTCATAGAAAATGGCAATGTGTGTGTCAATCACAATGAAAATAGAACACATATTCAGAGACAACATTCTATTTTACAACATAACATCATAAAATACTACACATAGCATGATATGTCTCCATGGTGATTCAAACATTTACAAAACTGTATAAAATGTGGTTAACTGTATGCGGCTGAAATGGTTTTTGAGCTTCTTTTTTTTAAAAGTCTGCATTATCAGTTGGTTCTCAAGCTGAAAAACACATTTTCAATGCTTTACTGAACGCATAGCCTTTCCCCAAAAAAGCTTTACAACACAATACATTTAGATGTTTTCCACTGGTACATTATCTGAAGCCACTGATCCATGCACTGAACAATGCACTGAACAATGTTATATATATATATATAAAAAGAAACCTACAAAGAACTGATGTCCATCATACCATTCTTTTGTTCTCCCCTTTGCAAAGGATCTTTTTAAAAGACCTCCTGAAGTCATTGTTGAATATGGTATAGATGATAGGGTTCAGGGAGCTATTGCAATACCCGAACCAGAAGAAGAACTTAAACAAAGTTCCGGGGACACAACATGAGTCACACAGGGCAGTCAGAGTGTACGTGAAGAAGAAGGGGAACCAGCATATGACGAACACTCCAATGACCACGGCCAGAACAAAGGTGAAACGTTTCTCTCTGTTCTGCCGTCCCTTCCACCGGCTCCCTTTGATGCTCAGAACCCTTTTGGGGATGTTGTCCCCCGGTTTGATTTGGCTGAGTTTGGTCTTCCCCTTGGCCCTTTTCTTTTTGATAGAACAGGGGTTGTTTACTACGTGATCGGAGGATGACGACTCCTCCATGTCCACCCCGTTGATCTCGCCCTTCTCCTCCGCTCTTCCTCCCTCCACCTCTCCGTCTTGCGCTGCTCCGTTGAGCTTCTCGTGGCAGTGCCTGTCCCCGCTGTGGCCGTTCTCCTTCTTGTCCCCCTCCCCCGCCACCGCCCCCGACATCTCCTTCCTCTTCCTGTCACCCGGCGGCACCCGGGTCCTCTTCTTGGCGATCTGGTAGATCCGGATGTAAACGAGGATCATGATGATGCAAGGAACGAAGAAGGAGCCGATGCTGGACGAGATGATGTACCACTTGTCCTCGTTGATCTTACACATGGGGCCCTCCTCCTTGTCACTCTCCTTCTCCATGGATATCAGTGGCGGGAACGAGATCACCGCGGCGATGACCCACACGATGACGATGATGCATTTGATCCTGCGGGGAGTCCGTTTGAGGTTGTACTCTATGGCCTGCGTGATGGACCAATAGCGGTCCAGACTGATGGCGCACAGGTGGGCGATGGAGGCGGTGCAGAAGAGAACGTCCAGCGCCAGGTAGATCTCGCACCACACCTTGCCAAAGTACCAGTAACCCATCAGCTCATTGGCCAGGGAGAAGGGCATCACCAATGTGGCGACCAAGATGTCCGCCGATGCCAGCGAAACCAAGAACAAGTTCTGAGGGGCCTTCAGGGCCCGACTTGTAAACACTGCTATGACAACGAGGACATTGCCAAATACTGTTAGGAGAATCAGCATCCCCACTAGGATGGTCAATGGCAGGGAGATCTGGATGGCATAGGGGGGTCTGCCAGGAAGGGTCTCGTTGGTCAAGTTGTCACACCCCATTGGAGAAGATCGGCCCTCCTCCACCATGGACTTCACGTGAGGTTATCAAAGGTTGTCTGCAAAAATCTGTAGTGTGCAGCTCAAAGACTGGTCCAGGGTTTTTCACTCTTCAATGGTATTTGTGTATTTTTCGCTCCATTATATGTCAGTTTACATAGAGCAATTTTGGATGAAGATTTGGTGTCACTTCATCTGAAAATATAGGGAGCAGAGGTAAGAGTTGTAAGCTAGAAATGAGAGACGTCATGGCTTTTTATTATGCTTCACGATTTCAACACAGCTCTTTTATGATATAGCCTACTTACTTTTATACTTTTTTCCGCAAATAATAACTGCACCTACTTGATAGAGAATAAAAACTTACCTCAAGCATTCTGGTGTGTCACAAGTCCTTTGAGCGCCCGACAGAAATTACTGAGTGCGTAACTTCTTTACGCGCGTCAATAACCGGAGAATCAGCTTGGCTCTTTACTCATCGCTTGGTAGATCATGGATGAACTGAGCGTTCACAGTTGTCCTGTGTCTCTCCACCGAGTTATCCCTCCGCTGCATCTAAGGTCTGCCTCTCCGGTGGGGCTAATAGAGCCGTAATCATGTTATCCCGGTGCTCCTGCGTTGCCGTCTGCGGCGAGGAGTCTCTCCCCTCGTACTGGCCGCTCCGCCACTCCCTCTCTTTATAACCCCTACCTACCTCCTAGACTGCGTTGCTTAGCAGCACCCCAGAGCCACACCGCTAGGAAATTAACTGAGGCTTATTACTTTGTTGAACTCCATTCCCTTATAGCTTTACGCACAACCCACAACCACCGTTATACAATTGTTATAGGCTACTTTCATATTAGAAATAGCATAGCTGAAGCCAAGGAGAGGAGCGCATTTTTACGCATGAAACTAGACGCAGTTTGTAGTCTAGATACATGGGCAGTATCCCAATTACGCACTAGTGTGTTACAAATTAATTAGAAATGATCATAGCGTATTTGCTCAGCGTGTGTAGGGGCTGTTAGATATTGAATATCACATGAATTGAAATGTCATTGGCTAAAGTTTAGGTTTTAGCCTACACTGGGGGGGAGATATAATCTTAAAATGTAATGGATGTGTAATCTTGCATTAGGCCATATTTGTCATACAATAATTGTCCAATGAGCCTATCTGTGGAGATGAAGCAACTACGATTGGGCAAACAGAACATAATCAGAAATATGCATAATTGCTTCAACAATGTTGACCATCTGAATCACGCAGCGCTATCATCATAATCCATTCGTTATATTGGCAAAGTAGCCAAATAGAAGAGGGACGTGTTGTCCGTATGAAATTGACACCTAGGCTAAGGCTTACTTCATGTGTTTAGGGAAACTGAACGTGAGAAGGCATCCGCGCGCGGGTTTAGCGCGAGGGTACAGTGACACCTGTCGTCTTCTGTAAAAAAGAAAAAAGAAAAAAGTATTTGAAAAGGAATACAAAAAAGCAGCTTCCAGGCGGGAGGGGGCCTTCCTCTCCCACTCTCGCTTGGAGGAAGCCGTGTATCATCAGGTACTCGTGAGTTTAGAATTATAAGGTTCTATCTCCGTCTAGGGTAGTTCAGAGATATTGAGCTTCAAAGTTGTTACATTCCATTATGTTCTGTGAGATGGAACCTTTGTATTTTATGAATTACTAACTAAAAAATGTCAACATTTTAAAAATAACACCACACAGGCATTAATAAACACCTAATGGATCAGATTATGTAGAAAACTAAATTTTGACCAAAATGGAGATAGAACCTTATAATTCTAACATCACGTAGTGTCATTACGAGTCAAAACCATGTATGTGGTACCAATAACCTAACCCTATTTATTGTGTACAAAATATTCCCTAAGAAGCTTATTGTAAGAAAACTAGATGGACTCATGTCATGGACACATTGACAGGGTATTCGCGGTGTTAAATCTTACCTTACAAATGGTCCTCAGTCACCTCAGACGTTTCAAGCTACACCCTTTCAAACACATTATCTCTGGTACAATATCATTCACTATTAGTTGCAGGTTTATTATACGCTTCTTCCATTGTTGCTGACGACTCAATCAATTAAAACGTAATTAAATTAAAAGATTCTGACTTGCAGGCAGCCGACACCTGTGACAGAGCAGAGGACAGTACAGTAGCCTAACCCTTGACCATGGGTATAGACAATGGACCATGGGTAGAGTCCACAATTATTATCAATGGCTTAATTACCAACATAAAACACGGTTTATATGTAGTCCAAAAGCAACTCAAAGTACTCAGTGTATCTATTAAAATAGAATGATATCGATTATCGAATAAGGACAAGTGGACCTTGTACAGATTCTTGTACAGGATATCCTCACTTGTCAGTAAAAACACAATGAGGACCCTATCAGGAGCTCTCATTCAATGTCACTTCGACTATGCCGTAACATCATGGTACTATAGAACCACAAAGGCCCTAAAAACAAGACTCCAGACAGCCCAAAATAAACTGGTTAGGCTTCTGCTAGGCCTCAACCCTAGGACACATCTAACCGCTGCTCATTTTTTGAGCCTTGATTGGCTACGAGTAGTTGACAGAGTGCAGCAGCTTGCACTGGGCCTGGTCTTCAAGATACGCTACACCACAAAGACACCCAAGTACCTGTCAACATACTTCCAAAAAGTGAACAACGTCCACACATACAATACCAGAGGAAGCTCCACGAACCACGTTCAACCGCGTTGCACCACAAACAAGGGGTTAAACTCGTTTGCAAACTATGCAGTAAAAATGTGGAACGCCCTTCCTATAATCTTAAAGGAGTGCAAAACACTGCCCACCTTCAAAACCACTCTCAAAAAACATTTACAGGAGGCTGCAATCCGTAACTGGACCCTCTAAATCAAAAATCAAATTAAAAGACTACACCCCCACCTGGACTACCTTCTATATATTCTTGTTGTTTTGTTGTTATGTCTCCCACACCCCCCCCCCCCCCCACACCTGAAATACCCTCTGCACATACTAGTTGTTTTGTCCCACCCCCCTACACTGTACATACTTGTTGTTTTGTCCCCCCGCCCGAACTACCCATTGTACATATTATATGTCTGTCCCCCTGCCCGAACTACCCACTGTACATACTTTGTGTTTTGTCCCCCGCCCCCACCTGTGGTGTATGTCCCCACCTGTCCTACCCGCTGTACATACCTTATGTTTTGTTGTATTGTTCTTCCCATGTTGGATGTATGTTTATCTTGTAGATAGTACTAGTTATCTGTCTGTATTATCTTGTAGATAGTACTAGTTTTTTGTCTGTCTTACATGTAACGATGAATTGAGTATCAAGGACCCCAATTGAAATAAGCCAGTGGCTTTCTTGGGTTTTTATCCTGTTAGTTGACCTTGTATGTAATATGTACTTTCATGTACCTACTTCTGCAAATCTTCTAATAAAGTTTTCAATCAATCAATCAAAGACCTAATATACATGAAGATTTATCGAGGTTTCCAAGAGAAACACTAGTCAAGAAGCCATGTTATCAATGAACCAGTAGGAGGCGCTGCTGTACAGGTGCAGCAGATACGGACTGTGTGCTTCAGCCTCCATTCTCCAGTTACCTAGAACTACAGCAGGGGAGGCTGGTGAAAGTGGAAATCGGAGGACGGGCTCATTGTAATGAATAGAAGGAGGAATTATATCAAACACATGTTCCATGTATTACAATAAGCCCTTCCTCCGATCTCTACCACCGAACTACACAGACCTCATGTGGTGTCCCTTATACCCTTAAGTTTGCTGAAGCCATTATATATCAACATGTCTGGTCCATATCATTCCTCACCCAGTGCTGTTTAGATCTCTTGTTACTAAATGGCTGCTGGAGGGAGAAATCAATAATGCATGAATGGAATGAGGGATGGTATTAAACAGCATGTTTGATACCATTACTTCTTCTATTCCATGCATTACAATGAGCCTGTCCTCTGATTTCTGCCTCCCCAGACATTTGTGTACCATTAGTGAAAATAAGTAGGCCTATTATGTATAAGCCTATATTAGATCCAGTGGACCAACCCAGACTCTGATTAAGACCAGTCCTGGACTAAATAACATTTTCAATAGTAAATCTCCATTGAAGATGCATTTCAGTCTAGGATTAGGTTTAATCTGCGTCCAGGAAACCAGAGCTATGAAATAATGTATTGCCTTTATTAATTGTATGATATATAGATATCAGGGGAGGCTGGTGGAGGCAGAAATCAGAGGACTGGCTCATTGTAATGCTTGTTTTATACCATTGCAATATGTGTGTATTCAGGTGTAGTGCTGAGGCACAAATGTGTACATTTCAAGCCTGCAAACTGCGACACTTTAAATGAATGTGCAATAACACTATGTGCAATATGACAACCCTAGTCGTTTTATCTGTACAGTATAGTATAGTGGATAGTGTACATAGCCTTTATTTATGTAAACCAGCTCCTTTCCCTTTTTTTTTTTTTTTGTCTTTCCTAACACCAGGGGAGCCCCCCCTCCCAAATGTCGTTGTTTGGTACCTGTACTATAGCAATGACAATAAAGACCATTCATTCATTCATATACCTTTTCTTATTCCGTTCCGTGTGTGTTTACTTCCATTCCATGCATTACAATGAGCCTGTCCTCTGATTTCTACCTCCACAAGCCTCCACTGATAGTCATTGATAAGTAGTAAATAATTATCCATCAATTAAAGGAAGAACAGATCCATACAGCATTTATGAAATCAAGACAGGGCAATCGCGTTCTTTATATTGAAGTAACATAAACTGCACATTACAATTAATTGGATTAAAAGTACATTTATACATTTTTCAGAGCTTTTCCACAATTGACCAAAGTGGGACATACCTCCAAAATATAAAATCAAAGCATTGTGCAGGCATGACACGTGGGTATACGAACATCATAAATCCTAAAATGATAAAGTTCACACTTGAATGACATTGACACAAAAATGACTCCTTTTTCTAGGTACAAAAGAGACATTTGAGAGAACAGCCCAAGTCTGAAAGTATTGAAAAAGGCACAACACCATGTATGTTTAAAAAAAGGGAGGGAGACATTTTCAAATGCTTAGGGTTTAACTAGCACTAAGCTGACATACAAGATACTGTTCAGAGAGGTCACAACCTGATTATGTTTTCTATGGGGGGAGGGGAAAATAGGTTGAATGAACTTCAGCTCCAACAATGATATACTGTACTAATATTTATCTTGCAAGGGCAAGATAGTGTTAGAGCTTTTCTTTTACATGTAGCCCAAAAGCATTCCAAGCCCATGCGGGAGCAATGCAAGGCTCTATATCTGGGAGCTTGTTTCTCATTTCGGCTTCGGATATGTGGCTGCAGGCTACATGTCTTCAGATTGTTGAACGGCCTAAGCTAAATGCATTCTGTGTGGTAGAAGATTTCAATTGTGTTGTTGTGCCCCTACTGTGCTTGTGCAAATCATTGCAAAAAAGGTCATACTGTACAACACCATCTCTTGGCTTAAATGCGGCTTCTGTGTTTGAAAAGGAAAATTCAATTACTGGGGAAAAAAAGAAAGTAAAAAAAAAAGACATTTAGATTTAGAGGAACTACTTTCGAGAAGACGGCTCTCAGGTGTGCACAACCATGTTCATTTTGCAGTACTGTTTGGTGAAAGCAAAAAATAAAAAGCTACACAATACAATTATTTCACATCGCTTTTTTAAATTTGTAAATGTTTATAGGTTTATTACAGTTAAAAAGATGTATGTACATACAGAACATCACCAAACATGGTCGTTCTCAATCTATTTGCAAATGTCATTCTTTGCAACTAATTGAGGTTCTGAATAACTTTTTTTTTCTTCTCCTTTTTTTCTTCTTCATTTATTATTTTTATAATTTTTTTAAACAATGGGTCGGCTTTGATTAAGTGTGTCATTTACAACCAAGCAAAATCTTATTTTTTTCATTTGCCAAGTAATACTTAGTAAAGGCATACGTCTCATAACAAAAGGATGTTAAAGTAGAAATTAATTTGTCGTATCACTGACTGATCAAAAATGTTGTCGAAGCCCAATTTCCAATCCTTACCACCACAAGCATAAAGCACATATCTTATATATACACCTTGACATGGATCTTGGTCACCCTAGACAGTAATGCAGACTCACGTAGAGGTAGTCATGTCTGCATATACTTACATATTGGTATAGGGGGGTAACGTGACCAAAAACGAGCAGTAAGTTTATCGAAATATCCTATCTATCGTCTCACTTGGATAATAACACAATTGATTATCCGTCTTTAATGATTACAATGGCCAAGTGAGAAACACAGAGTGTTTATGGAAAAGTAATGCTCAGGGCACATATGGCAGTCAAATAAATGTATATTTTAAGGAAGCCTGTGAGGGAGGCAAAACAGTGCTGTAAGGTATGCCTGGGCAGGGTTAAAGGTCAAGTCCCTCAAAATGCAGTCAATTTGAGGATGAGATTTGGAATTGCAGAGAATTCAAGACTTGAAAAGTTGTCAGTTTCTCTCTGAGTTATTTTTAACTTCAGATTTTTCAGTTCACTTCTTCAATTGGCTGCATTGGATGGAACCCAACCATGTGGTGTGTGTGTGTGTGTGTGTGTGTGTGTGTGTGTGTGGGGGGGGGGTTGGGCTATGTGATGTCAATCACTAGGGTCAGGCTTACATTATGCATGTACAGAGCAAGAAAGAAGAAAGAAAGCAGAACTGAAATGATCTATTTGCTGACCAGTTGTCTATGACCAGTTAGTCAGTGACTAGAAACACAAGGAATAACAGAACCCTTAAGGCTGCTTGTCAAAGAATAGGTAGGTTAAGCATCGCCACACGATGCGTTTGATACCTTCTGCAATGCACAAAAACCGAAAGAACATTTTGCAGATACCAAATTGCAACATTATCTAAGTCTTTTTTTATACAACCCCACTCGGACAAAGATCATGTCAATTATTTTTCAACATGCTTGTTTCCTATAAAACATAGCCAGGCAAGGAAAACGACATTTCTATTAAAGAAAGAAAAAAGAAAGGAACGAAATGACCTTGATTCTTAGACACATTCTATGACAAATCAGACAATAGAAAAATAAACACAACTTTTTAGACTGCGACATTTGTTGGTCTCCTGCCACATGCGTGCTATCTACGTAAGCAACGATGTGTTGTCAAAGACAGATGTACAACAACCTTTTCAGTTTAGTCACTCAGCAATTGGTCTTCAACACAAGTCCAGGCTAGCGACCAACAAATGTCAATCTAAAACACGTCTGTCTCCAATCACTTGGATGCACCAGTACAATACATCCTCCTCCTCCTCATTAGATAAGAGGTCAAAATGACCCCCCCCCCCCAAACAGACTTTGAATGGACAAGTCATTATCATTATTCCAAAAGCATGTTTTAAAACTACATTCCTGGTTTTTGATAAATGCTTTCTGATCGTCTGTGACTCAGGTGTCTTTATATTTCATCTCCACGTCAGCAGACAGTCACAACCCACTTGCAAAATGGCACATAATATGAAAACGTAAAAACAAACAACTCAGGATTATAGGGGACACAGCATTCTCGCTGCATACCTAATGCACATCTCACTTTAAGTACTCATTGAAGGCATTTTCACATAATTTCATTTGTTTACAGCTAACATAAAATACACAAATCCCAAAAATGTACATATTTTTTTTCTTCCGAAGCTTTTATATAAAACCAGGAATGCAATGCCTCCGGGGTATTGAGCGAGAACAGAGAAAGCCCTTTTTACATTGTTGTCTTTTAAAAAGTCTGTAACTGTAACAACTACTATGTTAGGCTCAAATATGCACCTTTGTTTTCCTTGTTGTAGGTCCAAACGATTTGATCTGTTTGAAAACCACCAGGCCTGAGACCAATATCGAAAGGTCAAAGGATTTGTCCCAGCCGGGCAACTGAGTCTGTGTCGGTGTTCAGATCTCTTATTTTCCCCATCTTTTACAGCATATGTTTCAAATGTTTCAGTTCACAAAGCAGCAAAAGGTTCTGCTGGTAGATTAGAAGCAGCAATACATTTTGTCCCCCAACGCAGGGTGTGTTCACTCACTCAGATCCTGGTAGTGACCAGTTCACACCCTCAAAAACCCATCGTAAGCTGCTGCCAAAAAAGTAGACCACACGTTTATAAAAAACAAACAAACAAAAAAACATGATTGAGTACAAAGCTTGGACGCAACACGTTTTCCAAAATAAAAATAAAAGCGTTTGGTTTGATTACCTTAGTTGGGATTTTAATGTACAGTCACTTGATATAATACTAACTGAATACACATTTCATCATTTAGAAAAATGGAAAGAACAAAAAACACTAAACATAAAATGATTCAAAAAGAACATATTGTGGATCTGAATTGCAATAATTCAACATTAAATATTTTGTTTGTGGTGAATAAGAGCAAGATATGGGTATTGTAATATATCTGAACATATTCATAGACCCTTAACTGGAGATACAGTTAAAGTGAACATGTTCAATTAAGATTGATAGGATGAAAGCCAAAAACATATGAATTGGCCTTGCCACAAATAGTTACTAGTTTAATTTTTGAACTTACTCTACTCCTTCTTAATATTAATTTGACACTATTAAATTTACATGATAAACTGTTCAAATAACAGATAAAATACTTCACTATGAAACAAAATGCCCCCATTGAATGTAACCGATGAGAGGATATTGTCATTTTAAAAGAGAGGATGCCAATGTTGTTAAAAAGTGCATAAGAACAGCAGCAATGCTGGGACAGTGTGGGACAAAGAAGCGAATACTTTTTAACTGTCAGATCTTGTGAAGCATTTTAGTGGGGGAGACAGTATTAGAGGACTAAAAGGAAGAAAAATACTAAACAAAACAAATTCTGTAAAGCAGTTAAAAGAAAACTGGATGTAAAATGACATACCCTTCAGAGGGAAAGGGGGTATCGATTCATGTTTTTGGCATACCTGAACCATAGGTCTGACAATATAACCATCACCTAGTAGTGACACCTTCCTTCAATGTTCCTGATATGTTGGTCGATCGTTTAAACAATAGTATGACAGCTATGCAGCCCAACACTGAAGATATAGCAACAAAAAGTAAACATTACAATAGCTAAAATTGCATTCAAGGCAACGATCAGTATTTATACATGATTACAGATCACTTATCCCATCACCTTTCATGTCTTTTTTACAGTTTCAGATCTTAAACATGAGGGCAATGTTATGTCACCACCCATTTTGGAAAAAAGTTCAAGTCCAACTTGCTTAGTATTTTTTCGTCTTTTCTTTTCTTTTTTCTTTTTTTTAAAAGCGTTTAAGAATTTGCATTTCTTGTATATATTATTAGCTTACCGTTTTATGACAACTGCTTCTACGTGTTTAGAAACTTCCAAAAGCCATTAATTGATATCTTTATCGCTTACTTTTGAAGATTCATTCAACTGCAACAGAGAACAAATATAAAAGAAATGTAAAAACATCATGACAATTATAAAAAGAAATCTTTACATAAATTATACATTTGTATAATCATGGACTATTGTGTTTATAAACAAACCAGTGGACCATCCTGGATATAGGCACAGTTTTTCACAATGTAAAATTAAAAACACCGACATTAGACCTTTGTTCTCTGCGGTCAAACAAGTTATTCTCACAATAACACAAATTAATTCTTAGTCAAAGAGTGGTAAAAAAAAAAGAAAAAAGATGAGGGAATATAAAAAAAATATCTAAAAGAAAACTAACAAATGACAAAATGAACATGGATTATGGCAGCAGCAGTAAAATTGAAGTTTCCAATATTTTTTTGTAGTTTTTGCATACAATTGTATCCTTGCTCTCCTAAAGCTTGTAATTACTGTAAATATGTTGGCATTGGGAGTATGATTTATATGTTAAAAGACTTGCCACTTAGCTTACAGTTACTCACTATACATAATCAGTTTTGGCAAAGAAGGTTGAGATATTTTCATCTTCTTACATGATTGGGGATATGGGGTGTGGGGGTTCTAAATGGCTATGATTCCTCTACAGAAACATGTAACACAGTCTCCATAGATTCGCCTTGTTTTCTCAGATAATGCTTGAACTGGACATTTTTGCTTCTCTCTTTTTTTCTCCTTTCTTTTTTGTTTTTACATTTTCTTAGTTTTTTTTTTTTTTACAGTGTATGACACACGTATGGAGTAGGTGATGGGGCAGCCCTTCGTTCAGACCATGGCACGGTATGGGCCCTGCATTTTGAGGAACTGGATGATGAACGAGGGGCCTCCGGCGACGATCTGGGGCGGCAGGTGGCTGAGGGGACAGTTTTCAATGCTCATGATGGACAGCTTGCTGCACAGGGCCAGCTCGAATGGTAGGCTCTGCAGGTTGGGGTTGTCATTGAGATACAGCTCCTCCAGGTTCTCCAGTGTACCTGGGAGGGGAGATGAGACCGGGAGGGAGGGATGGAGGGGAGATGGGGCAGGAGAGATCAGGGAGCAGAGAGAGAGAGAGTGAGGGAGGTGGGGGTGGGTGGGGGGGGAGAGAGAGGGAGGGACGGGAGAGAGGGAGGGGAGATGAGAGGGAGGGAGGAATGGAGGGAGGGATGGAGAGAGGGAGGGGAGATTTGGAGGAGGTGGGGGGAAGGAGGGAGTGGAGAGAGGGAGGTAGGGGGGGAGAGGGAGCAGGAAGAGAAGAAGGGAGAGAGGGAGGGAGGGATGGATACAGGGGTTGTTATGTTCTGCCTTCAGGCACTGGGACAGGTACATCACATCTCTAAAGTTAAGGATGGGCTCTCAGTGAAAGGAGTAAAAAAAGATTGCTTATTAAAGGCAAATGTATTAAGCAAGGTGGTTGTTATCTGGTTAAACCTCTGGGCAGCAGACGCTCAAGCAGTTACTGACACAGGTATGTAAAGAGTTTGGACATGAGGGGCTTTTATACATCCCTGGTCTAAGCTTTAGAAAATTAATGACTGTGGAAAATTAATAATCTCCGGAGAGACAGATTGATAGCACTATTCATCAGAGCAACGCATCCGGGTACTTTCCCCTCCCGTAATGTCCACGCCCCTTTTTGGGTGATAGAAGCGGAGAAGTTTGACTGGCAGTCAATGGGAATTTCTGGTCTTTGCTACTTTAATCCGATAAAATAAGAAAACCGTAGTGCTTTTTAGATATTAGGAGCCCAAATCCGATGGCCAGTTAGGCAAACTATTATATAGTGTCGTTGCCGATCAATGATCGACGTCGTTATATAGAGAAAATTAATGAAATAGGGGTTGATTCATCAGAGCAGTCATACGTCATCTCCCTGTCATCAGGGATTTGTAGTTCTTCATTTGATTTGCCGTGGTCCTAACGTCTTCACCTCCAGTCCCCCCAACAGCGTTTGCTTTCGTTTCTTCTTTGAACATTTATCTCCCATGATTACAATAGAAATATCATGCACAGTAGCACTAGTCGATAGCCGTTATGGGTGAAGGGTTAGTAGGTACTAAGTAGTACCTTAGTAGGCTAGATCAAATGAAGAACTACAAATCCCTGATGACAGTAAGGAGTGAGTAAGTATGGAGTACGGGTACTAAGGCTGCCACGATTAGTCGACTAGTCACGACGACGTCGACTACCAAAATCGTCGCCGACATATTTGGTAATCGCCGTAGTCGCATGTTTTTTTGGAGCTGAAATAAGCGTTTTTTTTTGCCTAGCACCAGGGGAGCCCCCCCCTCCCAAATTTCGTTGTTTGGTACCTGTACTATATCAATGACAATAAAGACCATTCATTTCATTCGATAAGCATTCGTTTTTCTTCCCTGAAGCTGCCACTGGCTAGCGTCTCCCAGTGTCTTTGATGTACATGCGCAGTGTCGGTCATCCGGGGCACACGTGACTTCCCCGGAAAAACAAACAGAGAAATGTCTTCCTGTCCTCGTACCTCTAAAGTGTGGGAGCATTTCAACCACAACGTTGAAAAAAAGAATGTAAAATGTAAAATTTGCAAAGCTGAACTCGCTTATCATGGCAGCACGTCTATGATGCGCGAGCATCTAAAAAGGAAGCACGTTGTGGCAGATGACGAGGAAGACGATGGCTCGTCTCGGTAAGCTAGTTAGCTTGTTATTGGCTAACGATATCGTTACGTTAAAAGCCTTCTTACATTATTTTACGTTGTCATCAAAGCGATACTTATCAAATAGCTAAAAATGTTGTCTTAACGTTACAGTGCTAAGAAGGCGCGTTCTACTATGAGATGAGTGAAGCAAAGCAAAACTTTTGTACTCTGTACAAGTATTTATTTTTGTTTTTGTATTCTTTTGGTTGCCTAGTGCCTAGCCTACCTCATTTTACTCAGCAGTTTGCACCCTCTACTACTCTTTACATTACATGCAAGTGATGCCAGAAATAAATCTGCAAAGTTCATTAAAATATCTATTTTTGAGTGAACAATCATTTTAATTGTCTTTATTTTTAGTTAGCACATGCCTACAACAACAACTAACAACTTCAAGCTAAATTTAGAAGCTGATTTAGAAGATGATAGCTAAATAAGAGCGATTGAGTAATTGTGCGATAAGCTGTAATTTATGATCCGATTAGTCGACTAATCGTTAAAATAATCGGTGACTAGTCGACTATGAAAATAATCGTTTGTGGCAGCCCTAACGGGTACTTGGTGGTGGTGGTGGTGGGGGGGGGGTCACTTACCGATCTCCTCAGGCAGGTGCTGCAGAAGGTTCTCTCCCAGACCCAGGTGAGTCAGATTGGTCAGGTGACCGATCCCTCTGGGCAACGTGGTCAACTGATTATTGGTCAACACAAGTTTCTGGCGAGACGGGAAGAAAGGGATATCAACAAATGTTAAACCCTCATCGTAGAACCACTAAAGTGCCGTTATATTGATAGAACACTTGAATTACATAATGTTTCATAATGTGGTAGAGGCCTTTTAGGTGGTTAATAATTGTTTACTACAAAGCCAATGCTTCGTCATAGGGAGGAAATACTGATGACAAACCTGTAAGTCTTTCAGGTAGGCGATTTCATTCGGGAGGCATTCTAACTTGTTTTCCTCCAAGTCGAGCTCCCGTAGTTTCCTCAAGTTCCCAATACCATGTGGCAACTTCTTCAGAAGATTGTTGGACAATACCAAGACCTGTGTACAAAACATCATTATTATAACACTGTACAGAACATCTAGACCAGGGTTTCCGTTAGAAAAAATTGCCGCCGGACATCGTGTCCGGGAAGATTTCGATTTACCGGACAAACGTGAGATATTTCGGTCATATTATTATTATTATTTTATTTTATTTTTAAGTTTTTTTTTTTTTTTTCTTTCCTAACACCAGGGGAGCCACCCCTCCTAAATTTCGTTGTTTGGTACCTGTACTATAGCAATGACAATAAAGTCCATTCATTCATTCATTCATTCATTCATCATATTAAAATATAATATAGCTGTTTGTCGCGGTGATTACTGTTGTGTAGCGGCCTATATATGCCATTTAATGTCTATTTCTCATCCGATACGATTAGATGCGAGCTATATAATATATAATAATATAACATGATTCGCATGCGCGCTATGCCATTATGTCCAGCGCTGAACGGGCGCCTCACTGGGAACTGAACAGACAGCATCGATCAATGAACGGACTCCACATTACGTTAACTGAAGTTTGTTAAATTGTTTGGGATTAATGTGAGTTTTCTATTTTCTCTTTCCAGTTTTACCCTTTTTTTATCAATAAAACAACGTCATTTCTATAACCAGAGGGGTATTCCATCAACAGCGCTAAAAGAAAATCCAGGTTTAGTCTACCAAGTCTCGCGAGAGTTCCTAAAAAATATCCGGGCACATTCTGATAAGTCTCGCGAGAGTTATCAAAAATAAGCCAGGGTTTTCCTTTAGCGACGTTGATGGAATACCCCCCTGGTCTCGCTGGTTGGGAAGGCATTTCGTTTAGCTGCCTGTCAAATCATACTTAATCGGACTCGGGAGTGATACGGGTCTGTATGTCGTCCTGAAGACCGGCTGTTAGATCATATCGCTGAAGTTTGTCTCCATCTTAGTGTAAATGTTGTCCGTTTCGTTTGTTATCCTTGTTATTGTGCGATAAAGTTAAGGCGCTGATGTAACACTGCCCGAGAGAGAAGGACCCGCCCCCTTTAGTTAGCCCGCCCCCTTTAGTTAGCCTATAGGCTAACTAAAGGGGGCGGGTCCTTCTCTCTCGGGCAGTGTTGTGTGTGTGTTTGGTGCTCAGCTGAAAATGGTGGCCCGAAGCCAATTTGAATACAATTCGCTAAAGTTCACATTTTGATTCCTTCTATTTTAAAAAAGACGAATATATTATATTAAATTGTGCTTAGAGGGAATTATTTTCACCGGACATTATGTCCGACGAGTTTTCAATTTGTCGGACTTCAACAAATTTTACCGGACAAAGACCGGTAATTACCGGTTAACGGAAACCCTGATCTAGACACTGAAAATGTATATCAGACCTGCCGAGGACTCGGGCACAACTTTTTTCCCTGTTAGGTCATGAATCCAGGAAAAACTCTCATCACTGACTTATCACTGTCCCAAGATTGGATGAGTACAGCCAGGAGTTTTTCCCCTGACTTCGTGACCTAACAAGGAAAAACTCCTGGCCGTGATCATCCAATCATGGGAGAGAGAGATAAAAGACGCCAACAACCTATCTAGGCCTTACCTCAATTGAAACGAGGCCGCAGACATCCTCCGGGATCTTTGTCAGCTGATTGGTGGCAAGGTTCAGCTCCACCATACTGGTCCATGTGCCAAAGTCGAGTGGGAGGGATGTTAACTGGTTATCCTGATAAACGACAACAACAACAACAACAACAGATTGAGAGAACAATCGACAATGATTCACAGTCAGTCAGGAGAGCACTGTTGGAATTGTAGGTAAGTAGATCCTTCTTGTTCCCAATGGAAGCTGTGTCACATGGGGCCACTTTAGCTTCTACCCCTCACAACTGATCAGTCACAGAGTCAGTTATCATTAGGGGTGCAACGGTTCTCGGTTTTCTATTGAACTGTTCGGTTCTCCATCCACGGTTCAATACGCACTAGTGAATGACGGTTGATGCTTCAGTTTACGCTGCGTTCCATTGAAAGTTGGAGGTCGCGTTTGTCTGGAACGTAGTTGCTTCTTGTTCAAATGTTTGTTCATGGCGAGCGGAGTTGAGAACATGGTTTGAGGAAGCCCCGGATTGCTACAAATCTGCGTTGTGGGGTAATTAAGTTTGGTTTTGGTATTGAATACAATGAAAACAGTGAAGAGAGACATTACTGCAAGCATTGCTTCACGCGTGTCGTATATGTGCATAATGCCTATGGGCTACCAGATGTCATGGCTAAAGTGCACTTTTACTTTTGTTTCTTCTACTCCTATACCAGTCGTCAAGGCTAAGAGGCACTTTTACATTTGAAAGTGTTTATTTATTTATTTTACATTTGAAAGTGTTTTTTGTTTATATATATATTTAGATTATTTATATTATACAATATACCAGTCATATTGTGGAATGTGTCTGAATGTTAAAGTTCCATAAGTATAAGGAAAATAAAGTCAAGTCATGTTTATTTCCGCCCAAAGTGCTTAACAGATAAAACACTAGTAAAAGAAAACAACAAATAAAAATACACTAAAGCAAAAACAAGGTGCAATACAGAATACAATAGGTGCAGAAATAAAAGTGCAGAAAAGTGCAGTTGTCAGGAGGCAGGCTCAACTCAGGTCAAACGCCAGGGAGAAGAGGTACGTCTTAGCAAATGTTTTAAAAGGTTACAGGTCTTCAGGTTACACCTTAACTGCTCCTCCTGAGACATCTTCTGCCCCTCAGCACCACGTCTCCTAAAGACGTCCACTTTCCCCTCTACTGTGTCCCTAAGAACTTCTATTGCCCCCTTTGTACTGTTTCTCTGTTCCTCCAGTATATAAAAAAAACAGTTTTAGAAGAAGGTGGTAGAAGAAGGTTTCTCCTTCTATCAGTGGCCCCGGGCCTGAGCTAGATTACTCTTCCTGCCACGAATGGTGGACTGATGATTCATATGCTTAGCATTCAAATGTATTGATTGTAAGTCGCTTTGGAATAAGGCGTCTGCTAAATGCCAAAAATGTAAATGTAAATGTAAAAGCCTCAATGCTCTGGGCAGATCTGACGTGGAGGGGGAGGCTATTCCAGAGCCTAGAGGCTGCCTTTGCGAAGACTCCATCCCCTCTGGTTTTTAGCCTGGTCCTAGCAACCTCCAGCAGCAGCTGGTCAGCTGACCTTAGGGCTGGGGTATAGTGGCGCAGGAAATCAGCTAAGTATGGAGGTGCCTGCCCATTTAGTGATTTTAAAACAATCAAAAGTCATTTAAAATCAATGCGGAAGCGGACGGGGAGCCAGTGGAGTGAGGCCAGGATTGGTGTAATGTGGTCACGCTTCTTGGTGCCGGTGAGGAATGTAAAAAGTAACAGTTTGTAAATAAATAGTAGCATTTTTTTTTCTCCTTACGCACAAAACACGTACACGTGACCCAAAAAGGAAGGTTCATACCGAACCGTGGGCCAGCTGAACCGTTGCACCCCTAGTTATTATGTCCCTCTAGCATTACAAACTTTTACTTTTTTTTAAAAACTTTTTTTATTTGATGAGAAGCATGAGTGGAGAACAGAGTTTAACATTAGCCGATTTGCATTCACCATTTTTTATTTAAAAATGTCCCCACCCATCCAGGCAGAACAGATAGGCCATTAAAATAGGAGACAAAGGGTTGCCACTTTTTCAGAAAGCGTTCACTAGACCCTCTAAGTGTGGACTTTTTTTTTCTCTAGGTGCAAGAATGACATCACATCCTTTAGCCAGGCAGAGAATATGGGGGGTAGGTGATTTCCGGATATCAGTATTCTTCGCCTGGCTAAAAGTGTTACGAATGCAATTGTGTCGATCTCTTTGGAGTTGTAAGGGAGGCAGCTGGCACCCTGAAAATTGCCAGCAAAGAGCAAGGTTGTAGATCTCTATACAATATTTTCGAGAGTGCATAAAACATTGAAAACCAGTATGTTCTAAGTTTTGGGCAAGACCAGAACATGTGTGAGAGGTTTGCTTGTAGACCGCCGCAACGATCAAATCTGGGATCGGAGTCAGGGTAAATTTCATGTAATTTGGATTTACTGAGGTGAGCTCTGTGCACCACCTTTAGCTGGATCAGACTAAGTCAAGTAGAGGATGATGAGGAGTTCACCCTATCTAATGCCACCTCCCACCAATCTCCCGCCAGCTCCACTCCCAGTTCCCCCTCCCATCTAGTTCTTGACCTAGAGGCCGTGTCATTGATCAGAGATAATGTTTTGATAAATTACAGATATAAGTCGACTCTTGAGTAGGAGACAACTTAAAAAGGCTCTCCCATAGTAGTTCTTGAGGGGGCCTAGGGAAGGAATCAAACTCCTTGTGTACGAAATGACAGACCGGAAAATAACGGAACAAATTTGAACGTGGCAGACTACCGTATTTTCCGCACTATAAGGCGCACTTAAAAGCCTTTACTTTTCAAAAAAAACGACAGTGCGCCTTATAACCCGGAGCGCCTTATATATGGATCAATTGGTTAATTTGTTGATCCATACTGGTTGTACACGGCGCTCAAGGCGCTCTGTCAAAATGTTTCAGTACGACTGGTAAACTACAAAGCCGCACCGCTTGCAGCATTACGGTAATCAGTAAACACCGGTATACTGTGCTTACACAGTCCCACACCACTTGTGTGTATAAAGACCCCAAGTAAAGAAGACTAAACAGAGTTTCCGAGGGAACAAAGTGAGATTCTTGGTGTTTTCAACTTGAAGTTTTAAAGTACCCACTCGATATAATAAACAACAGTTTAACGATCACTAAACACTTATCATTTGTGTATTGGATTCATTATTCTCGTTTGCCGGAGGCTACCGGTAAGGGAGGGTTGACTTGTAAACATAGTTTCGTTTTAGCTCGTGTTCAAAAGCAAGAACTGTGTGTTCATCTAGTTATGTGTAGTTATGTGTTTTTAGCATGTCGATGTTCTCCCAGTATGTTGTCATGTTATTAAAATACAGTTTAGACCTTCGTAGCGATGTGTTTTGTTAGCTGTTAGCCGCTAGCAGCGTTTGTTGTGGTTTGGTCAGAGTCACTTTTCTCCCATTCAGTGTTTGAGGTGAACCAACATTCAAATACGCCTGTCGTGTTCAATCTTTCTCTGATTTGAATGTATGACACATCATTTGAAAGCTTACAATCTGTAGTTTAAGCATGTGTAAAAACTGAAAAAGTACGTTGCACATTTCACCAGGAGCTGTCACATATTGGTTGTTGGTTATAATTGTATAGCCTATTGGTTGTTTTCTGGTGTTGTTTTGCTCTGTTTGTAGTCTACTTGATGTATTTTTATCAGCTGTTAAATCACCACAGCGGTTAATCCACTAATAGAGATAATAGCAGATTGAAAATGCTTGTAGCTAACTACTCTATATCTCGTGGTTGCAGCTATTGCGAATTGCTATTCACGCGAGTCAGCTGTGAATCACCGCAGGTCCTTGACGCTTGTTGCAAAAATGGATGACGAACGGCTGATACTTGAGGTGGAAAAATATATATTTTTGACAGTGGAGCAGGTAGAACGTTGACGGTGACAACGCTCAGGTGGAGCTTGGACAACGGGAAGTTGACACAACACCGATGGAGAGGTGACGCAACGCAGTAGGTGGAGCTTGGGCGTAACGCAACCCCAGTCAAACGTTTGACTGCAGTATCTATTCTATGCGCCTTATAATCCGGTGCGCCTTATAATCCGGTGCGCCCTGTATATGAAAACAGTTCTAAAATAGGCCATTCATTGAAGGTGCGCCTGATAATCCGGTGCGCCTTATAGTGCGGAAAATACGGTACATTTGGAAAATCAAAAATCAAAACTAGCAAAATGATCATCATCATAAAGGTCTTTGAAGCAATTGATACGCAATCTGCTCCAGTGGGTGAAAGTTAAGTCCAGAATGGAGGGAGTAAATAAATTATTATTAAAAATAGGCCCCAGAATTGATGTTGAAAAAAACTGTATCCATATCTTTAGAGTGGACAGAACCAAAGGGTTTGAGGAGTGGCGGGAGGGAGATAGGGGAAGAGAGGAGTAAACCAGTGCAGACAAAGAAGATGAGTAGCATGACTGCGCCTCTAGGCTACACCAAATATTCTCTGGGGTTTTTAGCAAGCACATTTTTTTTTTCATGTTGGCTGCCCAGTAGTAGTGCATACAATTAGGAAGCGCAAGGCCGCCACAGTTCCTTGGTCTCTGCAAAATAACTTAGCTGATTCTAGGAACCTTTGAACCCCAAATAAATGTAGTGATTGCCTGATCTAAAGCGCAGAAAAAAAAGATATATTTTTATATATATATATATATATATATATATATATATTTTATAGAGGAAGGCATTGAAAAACATACAAAAACTTGGGTAGAATAGTAATCTTAACACATTGTACTTTTCCTGAGAGTGAAAGGGGTAGACAGCTCCAACACTGAAAGTCTGACTTCATTACAAACCTAAGCTCAATTCTGTTCTAGGGCCAGTTGATAAAGAGGGGCATTAAATAACGTAGCATGCAACAGTTCTCTTCCTCCCATCCACCCCCCCAAAAAGTAACCGTAATACCACCCAAGGCCTTCATCAAACATTTAAAAGGGGGACACTCTGGCAGTGTTTCCTCTAGATGCATTTATTGGTGGCGGGCCGCCACGAATGAAAAAAAAAAAAAAGTTCAAAAAAAAAAAAAAAAAAACTGAACATTTTTGCTGATTAAAATATATCTGATCCTAGATCAGCGCTATAATGGATGTTGACTAAAAGTGCACCTAAATCCACGCCCATCTCTCTCTAACCGCTGATCCAAAATCAGATTAATGACATTCAGTTGACGACGTGACACAAGGGCTCCTGATTGGTCTAAATGTGAACTGTGGTATTATTGTTATTGTGTACAGGCCACCGTAGTGACATCAGGGGGGTATTCCATCAACATCACTAAAGGGAAAATCCAGGTTTAGTCTGATAAATCTCACGAGAGTTCTTAAAAATATCCAGGCATATTCTGATAGGTCTCGCGAGAGTTATCAAAAATAAGCCAGGATTTTCTTTTAGCGACGTTGATGGAATACCCCCCAGGTCAGGTGGGCAGGTTACGACGAGACAACAAGAGACCGGTATTGTAGAGCTTACAGAGCGAGTTAAAATAAAGACACTTACATTGAAATACAGAAGGACTCACGTGTATGTTTAATAGAATAACACGACATGGTGTCAGAAGTCCTGTAAGTGAGTGTTAAGAGTTAGATCGGCCGACAAGTGTCATTTGAGCTCGTGACGGTGAGAAGGGAGAAGAAAAGATGGATGCTAATGCTAACGCGGGAGCAGCTGCAGTCCAGAGAACGGCGCCAGTTTCAAGTGCTACGTTAGCAGACATTAGCAAGTCAAAAAACGATTCTTATGTGCCGTCACTTTAGCAACGACACAGTATTGTCAAGGGGAAAAGAAGGGGAGACGATTTTTTTATTGACAACGGAATTACATGCTGGAAAAACATGCAGCTAAAATTCAGGGAACATTTGGACAATAAGAGACACACGGGAGAAGTACGGGAAAACAGGGCTCATGTGGGTCTCATCAAAGGTAAGAGTTTGTTTTCTTTAACTCAGCTGATACTCAGCTGTTTACCGAATGCTCCATCTGACTGTGATTTTACTTCTGTAATGTGGTGGGTTGACATAATTCACGCACGGAACTATAGGTTGAGACTATTGTTCCGTCCGTAGTACCCAAGTTGTTTAGACTGTTCTATTTACTGCTTGAGTGTGTTGTTGACAATCGTTCATGTCCTTCATTAAACGTTTAGCTTTGTCATTTGATACGCCGCCTACGACTACCATCTCTCTGCACTACAGTAAACAGTTAATCAGTAACGTTAGCCGCTTTTGTGCTCATGTAGGCCTACTTCGTATTATATTATAGCCAGGGGTGCACATAACTTTTTGGGGCCAGTGCTCAGAGGAGCACCTAGGGATGCTGCTTGGTGCTCCCCGAGCTCGCGAGTCACGACCCGTCCCACAGGATGGATAAAAAAGGGATACATGGATATATTATTAGCAAAACGACATTTATTCATAAATAAAGATGAACGACCAAATTATTGTGTGCAAAACAAAAGAAACAAATGCAAAATCAAATGACTGCTCTTTAAGAATGAAAGTCTGTCCGACTCCTTTAAACACAATGAAATCAACTGACATCTCTTTAAGCACTAACTGAATGTCTGTTCTTTAAACACACTGAAATAAACTGACATCTCTTTAAGCACTAACTGAATGTCTGTTCTTTAAACACACTGATATAAACGGACATCTCTTTAAGCACTGCTCTGTTTTGTAAACAAAACAAAAAAAAAGCTGTTGGTGCGCAAGAGCGCCTTCATGCGGCTGATCTGCCGCGCAGTATGCATTTTGGCGACGCATGCGCACTGGCGCACCAGTTATGTGCACCCCTGATTATAGCTGATGATCTTTGTGTGTGTGTATGTGACTGTCAGTCACAAGTTTATATTCTGTATATTCATTTTTTTTTTTTTTGGGCCATCCTCTAGTTTTGGCTGTGATTAGAATTTTTTTTAAAAATAAATAAATAAAAATAAATCTTTGTTTTGAGCGCGCGTGCGCGTTTCATGCGCGTGCACGCGAAAAAAATCGCGCGCGCGGTCACGGCAATCCGCCACCATTGTACAAATTCCTGGAGGAAACACTGTCTGGGATATGACTTCAGGCTCGTAAAAAACAGAATAACAAAGACGTTGTAGTGAAGAAGTGCGAACGTGAGTGTCCACTTGTTTCACTGCCCTCTAGACAAAAGACGGGATAGCGCATGTGCCAATCGCATTCAACTCTACTGTGCAATCTTTGGATTTTCGCACTGTCGCAACACTGCTCTATTCTCTAGTCTGCTGCATCTCAGTTGCTATGACGCCATATCCCAGAGTCTACATTTAAATTCGACCTTTAACTCCAAACAGCGCTGGGTGGATGACTTGATCCTGACTATGACAATAAACACTGCCAACAACACGTCTCCTTACCTTCATGTTGAGCTTGCTCAGCACTCTGGCCCTGGAGAAGATGCCAAAGGGGATCTTGTTGATGCGGTTGTGCTCCATGTTGAGGCTGTAGATGGTGGAGAACTGGGAGGGCCCGCCGACAGGGTACGACTGGAAACAGTTCCTTGCCAGTGTTAGACTCGTCAGGTTCACCAGACTCGACAGGAGGCCCTGCCGTACACACAAAGAGGATATCACATTATGCAGTGATCATACAGAACATTCAGTGTTTACTACTTTCTATGGACATTGTTGCCACTACATTGTCTAGTACAGTATACTCTCAAAAGCAAGAACTAGCAACAGATGATACATATAGACTGTACACGGATCCATATAGGTTTATACATTATTTATACACATCCCTTTAATGATGCAAGAAGAGTAGGATGCTGGTAATAAGCCCTGAATTTAATACTAGTACACATTGGTCTGATTTCCTTTCTATTGAAGTTTGATTGATTTTATTTAGTCCAACACAATGTTTAATCTGCATCTGGAAAACCTGGCCCACAAAGATTAAAAAAGAAGAAAAAAAGACATATTGTTATGCATTTGAATGATGTGAATCTGAATGTAATATACATCAAAACATGCTCTACCCACCTCTGGTAACACTGAAATGTTGTTGTTTTCTAGGTTTAGTTCCTCCAGCTCCCTGCACTTTGCTAATGATCTGGGGATGGCTGATAACCTATTGTACCGCAGACCCAAGCGATTTATACTTGACAAATTGCCTGCAAGATAAAAGATTACACAGTGTAAATTACATTAATTTTACAATTAACCTACACTTCAAACATCCTTTCAGTGATAGCTTTAACATAGACAGCATCCTGTAGTGTATCCTTGGGGGTAGTGGCCTAGTTTATAGTGAGTTGGACTGGTGATCAGAAGGTCATGAGGTTAAATCCCACCTGGCAACACCACCACTAGTGGGCCCTTGAGTAAGGCAATTAGCCCTAACTTAATCCCGGGAGACTGTCCCTGTAATCTGTAATTGTAAATTGCTTCGGATAAAAACGTCTGCTAAATGGTTAAAATGTAAAATATAAATGTAGTGCTATCATTTCTAATGAGATCATCACTAGTAGTCATCGGGTTTACTGATCGACAAGTGCAGCAGTGTCAATACCGTTTTTTCAGGCAGCCAATCAATGCAGTTTTGCAACAGTGAGAGAACGTTACGAGGACATCAGACTCACCTATAGTCTCTGGAAGGTCCAAGAGCTCGTTGTGCTGTAAATCAAGGTTGGTGATCTGTGTGCAATTCCCAATCTCCTTCGGTAGGTGTTCCAACTGGTTGTGGGCTACGTCCAAAGTGATCAGGTTACAGAGCTCCCCTGCAAACATATAAAGAAAAACATTGACATTCAGTCAGTTACAAGCATAGTCAGTTACAATAATGCTTGATCATCTATAAGAACTTACAAAAGACGAGACATAGACTATACTGAAAGTAGCCAACCTTTTTTCTAAAACTAATCTGTAGTCGTCACTGAAACACCAATCACTCATTAACCCATCTCCCTCCACTCACCAATCTCGGCAGGCAGCTGTTTGATCTTGTTCTCGCGGATGCTGAGCATGGTGAGCTTGGACAGGTTCCGGATGTCCTTCTCCACCGCCGTGATGCGGTTGAAGCGCAGGTAGAGCGTGGCCAGCGACGTCACCCGGTACACCACCGCCGGGATCTCCCGCAGCTTGTTGTGCCGCAGGTCCAGCATGCGCAGCTTCTTCAGGCTGTCCAGCGAGTCGGGCAGGCTGGTCAGCGAGTTCTCGCTCAGGGCCAGGGTGACCAGGCCCGAGAGGCAGCCCACCTCCGCCGGGAGGCTCTGCAGCTTGTTGCTGTAGAGGTAGAGTTCGGCCAGCTGCGTCAGCTCCTTGATGGAGGTGGGCAACATGTGGATGGACCGCTTGGACAGATCCAGGCGCATGGAGTTCTCCTCCCGGCACTTGTTGAGCTCTTTGATCACCTCAGCATTGCTGGATTTCTTGCGTGTGCCCGGCGCCGGGTTAGGCCGCTTTATCGTGTTGTCGACGGAGAAGGCCACGGCGGGCGGCGCGCTGCTGGTGTCTTTCTTTCCTTCTTTGGCATCTTTCCCTTTGGTCTTGGGCTCCTTGCCATCCTTGCCGAAGCCAGCAAGAGCCTTGGCCTCTTTTTCCCTTTCTTTTCCCGCCTGACCTTTAAGGTCCTTCTCTTTCGAGTCTTTGTCTTTGCCTAAAGTACTACTCATGACGATGTCGGCCCCCCTGCAGAGTCGCTCATGAGAGTCTCTCTCTCGTTGGTTTCTTTTCAGAAAAAAAGGACGCTGGCAGGCAAGAGGCCTTTATATACACCTACCTTGATACATACCTGTGTATACATTTACAAGTATCCCAGAAAAGCCCTGTAGATCCAGAGGGTTTGTTTACTTTTTCTTCTTCTTTCGTTTAAAACGCCATGGGAGAGAAAATCCTTTGAAGTAGCTTGACTGGTGCAGCAGCCATGGGCCACATACTTGTTTGAACGGCACACAATCCCTCGGACCGGGATGAAGCGAGTTCAGACTAGAAAGGTCACAGAGGTTCTCATCCTTTGGGCTTTGCTGTTGAATAAAAAAAACAAATAGATAAATAAGTTGAAACATTAAACATTGTTTATATTCAATAGTGAATTAGCTGTCAGAAAAAACAGTCAACATTGCTGGTTTCAATGAGCTCCTATCAAAAACAATGACATAGGCTAGGCCTACTTGCTGTGCTAGTGATAAGGAGCACACCTGTTGAATGTACATGCGGCAACATAGAAAAGCTAAAAGCTGTGAGATTATTCTAGGCCTATATATGTTCATATAGCCTATTAATTGTCTAAACAACAACAACAACAACAACAACAACAACAAGAAAGACCACGACAGTCCTTCAACATAAATAAATAAAAACAACCAAATCATAAAAATAGGCTACCTCATAAATAACCCAATATGTTTGTTGTGTCTCAGTGGCTTTGGTTGTGGCTTTAGTATTTCAGTCTGTGCAACCCCTTCAGCACTAGTAACCTCGGGGAGGACAACAAGGGTCTAGACCTATGATATAGAGCTGACATTGAAACCTATTCTGCATGCCGGACACCCGACAGGCTACATGGTCTTCACAATCCATTACATATCTGAATGTTCTGTGACATTGTACACTCTCCTGAACGGGCCCCCAGGTTTGGCTGCAGATCAGAGATAGGGGAAAAGGTTAGCACTGCTGAGAGTAATCTTTGGGAGCAGTCTTGAAAGCCCAGGCTCCCCACAGGTCATAAGACCTTTCGGGTGTAAAGGGGTTCGATCCCCTAAAAAGACAAAGCAACAGGCTGTGACTTCCCTATAACAGTACAGCTACGCAGTAAGCACATAGTAGTAGCACTCACCCCCCACTGCATTCACTGTCCACTCACTGTACAACCAAGTGAGAGACGAGGAGAGGTTGAAAAAGAAAACATAAATACGGCCTAAGTAGAGATAACACTGAACGTTTTAACACCGAAAATGTAGGATGATGGATTGTGTTTTGGTCATAGTCTACTATGTTATGTGTAAGTGTCAAATCACACATAGAAGTGCATAAAGTAGCCTAAACAGTCCTGTGTTTTCTCTTTCAAACCATCTTTGTGCCCAGAGGTTTGGAAATAACCACGCAGCTTAATATGCAGGTGACCAAAGAGACTCCAAATCCAGAAAAATTACTTGTGGGCAAATGCTGTAGAGAAAGGCACATAGGGTCGGAGGTCAAACAGTGCAACTTACATATATAACTATGAAGACGGAGCCAAGTGTTGCAGTGTGTAACAGATGATGAAACAAAAACTAAATAATTCTGGAATCAACCCAACCCTATCTCATAGACCCATACCCTGTTGTCAGTAACACCCTAGACTCATTTGTCGCATAACCTTCTCACGATCATTGCTTTCCTTGAATTATTTGACAATTGTTGAGCCTCTACTCTACTGAGTAAATGGGTAGCCTCAGTGGACATCTTGAGCAAAGCAGTCAATACTACTCCTGCCAAGTCTTCCAATGTAATGTTGTTGCGTTCGCTCAAGACTGGCCAGTTTTCTTCATCTTGAACCTCTCCTTGGAGGATTGCATAATCGTTCACATCTAGGCCTATTCTGCAGCCATGCTCTGCTGGTAAATATGTCAATAACAACAATGGGATATGAATATGATGTACAAACTATAACTAGACCGATTTGTGGTAGATTTAGTAAGTCCCTCTGCCCTGAATGACCAATACATTGAACTTTGATTCTCTTCCAAGTCCCCTTTGATATGTGTTGTCTTTTGGATAAGCCATAAATTACAAGTGAAATCGTCATCAATAACTGGACAGATTCAGTCATTGTTCATGTGATATACTGATGCCAAGAAATGCATTGATGAGGTGGCAGCTCGAATCAACTACTCCTCAAAACGGCGCACAGGAGACAAACCAATCCGCCGAAAGGGAGATTATCGATAAGGACAGTTCGGGGAAGACAGACGACAGTTCGGGGAAGACAGGCGACAGTTCGGGGAAGCCAAGATCTGCGTAAGGGGGACGCAAACCTAAAGACAGACAGACAGCAAAAACGTAGCTCCGGTTGGACTTATGAGACAAGTCAGTAAGAAGAGATTGACGATTGTGTACGGAAAGGTGGCTGCAAATAGAATTTCTTAATTTAGTATGTCCTTCATCAGATATGCCATGCTCACTTTAAGACGTTACATCATTTCACCAAGGCCCAGGACATCAAAAGGACGATAAACGTCAACATTGCGACTGCGAGCTAAGGATTTTGCTAGCCAGCTCGCTCATTTTGGAGCAATCACTTGACTCAAGAAGCAACAACTAGCTGTCTATGACAAGCGTTTATGTGGGGGGAAATACTGCTCAGTCAGTGGCTTGCAATGCGATGCATTCAGTGATGTCAATAAAACTCTTACGCTGACTTTTCATGCTTTTCCTAAAACAACAAATTCAGACAGTGGATAACCTCCCAACTACCCCCCCCCCCCCCACACACACACACACACACACACACACACACACACACACACACACACGCACACGCACACGCACACACACACACACACACACACACACACACACACACACCCGCGCCTCCTCGCAGGCCCTGGCCGAGCAGCTGTCAGACGCGGACCTCCAGCCCGACCGTCGAGCTTCACAGAGGGGAAACAAGCTGCAGCGAAAAGCAATACGACCCTGGGCTCGTCGTGCGCAAAAAGCGTATAGCCACTAATAAATGAAATAAATCCTCCCGTTTGTGCTAAATCATCCTCCCGTTTCACATGACGACACCGAGGCGGTTTAGGTTTACGCGTGGTCGGGACACAATTTCGCAGCGCCCCTTTCTCGCTTCCATACTGAAAAAAAACACATTCTACAAAACAGCGGCCATTCCGAAAAGCTTCTTGAACAAAAGAGTGCGTTTCTCACCCTGCTAGGGGGGGACAGGACCGCGTCACCCACCACCGAGCCGACGAGTTGACAAGAGGGGACGTTTATAAACCCTGCTTATGGAATATGAGCTTGATTCGGGGTATATTCAAAGGTAGGAAATAATATCGCCGATGTTTTTACCTTCAGAGGTGTGACTCCGCCATCCTAGCTTCCTCCTCTTTCCGACACTGCTGTTGCTCAGGTCCCCTCCCCTAACACCGATGGCGTCACACGCACGCATTACCAATGGATCACGAGACTTTTTTCTTGAACAGAAAAAGGTGTTTGGGTGTAATTCCTCCGAGAAATGAATCAGTGAGTGAAAGTGATGAAAAGGTAAAAAAAAAGAAGAAGAAAAAAGACCCGAGACATGTATTGCATAAAACACTGACTTTGTCCGTTTTGGAGAAAATCCACAGTGCAGCAGTGCACACTGAATCAGAATCCCCATCGCACCCCCCACCCACACCTCCAGACCGATTGAATAGGGTGTGTATATTGTTGTCAAAGGAGCTGGTGGCTACAGAATAGTTAGGGTATTAATGTATTTAAAATGTGTAATGTCATATAGGGATGTACTTGTCTGCATCCGTTGCTTTGGTATAGAAGCCATGATGTTAAACAGTATCTTAATCTTCCTTCTTTTTATTTTTCTCCATTAGAGACAGCTAGCTACATTGTTTTGATTCCCAGAAAGAACACAACTTATCTCTCTATCGTGTACATGTATTTCATGATGAATCCAAGATAAACTTCCGATTTATACCACTAGATGGCAGCAGTGGGCAGCACGACGTGAGCACGAGCCATTTAAAACAAGGAGAAGAAAACGCCAGCTGACAACCACGGAAGTGGGTAGATTTGTTGTGGCAACCTGCCCTTTGAGGTATGTGGCTATGTATGTAACGCCTTTATTCCTTAAGGAATTTGTTTAGAATATTAGCAATGTTGCACGTTTTTAAACGTTGATAATCGAAAGGTAAGCAATATCCTTTGACTATGTCGTGCACTGATAGCTGCCCGTGATGCAAGCTACTGTAAGCTCATTAGGGAAGCTAGCTAAACTACCTAGCCAGTGTATATCTCTATCTTTAGGCTATACTTTGGAGATACTTTGATTACGTCGGCTGTTATGTTTGTTAAAACATTGCCCTTGCATTTGAAACGGCACCAAACAAAAGTCC
The DNA here is from genome assembly GCF_963989245.1 of Nansenia antarctica. NCBI lineage: Eukaryota > Metazoa > Chordata > Actinopteri > Argentiniformes > Microstomatidae > Nansenia > Nansenia antarctica. The sequence continues at coordinate 17,087,192 of NC_137675.1, forward strand.
GACACTGTTGGATGTGTTGAAGTGCCAACATCTAGCTAATCTGCCTATTGAATTTCGTTGCTTCCAGCAGGACCGACGTAAGACACGATGCCTGAAGTCAAATCAATGTTCAGAGAGGTTTTGCCCAAACAAGGTAAGCAAGAGTGTACTGCTCTGGGAGGTTGCTGAACATAAATGGGAGGGCTATTTCAAAACACTGTCAACCTAGATTATGTTCCGGCAGGTTTTCACTCCTACAGTAAATACCTCATACCGATCTGCTGTCACTGACCCCAATACGAACGCCTACATACTCCTACACTGAACATGAATAGGCCTGCTTACTACAGAGTACACGTTGATCAAGAGTGTGCACCATTATTTGACAATAATAACGTGCATCTCCATGTTCGGTATGGATATTATTTCATCACATCTGTGATCTTTTTTTAAAAACAACAACTGATTAACTCATTTTTGTTGTTTTTTGTCAACCACACAGGGCAGCTCTCCATCGAGGATGTGCCTACTATGGTCCTGTGCAAACCCAAGCTGCTGCCCCTGAAGTCAGTCACCCTAGAGAAGTTGGAGAAGATGCAACAGGAAGCTCAAGAGGCCATCAAGCAGCAGGAACTAGCACTGAAGGAGAAACCGCAGGCGTAGTAGACACAATGGGAGATTTGCAACTCCAGGAACAATCTCAGTAGACAACATGGACGACAGCCTGAGTAGCTGCAGTAGAGGGATCCGATGAAGTGCAGAGGTTCCAACATTCCAACCTAATATTGAAAACATATCACTATTGCTAGAATTTGTATGTGCAGCTTAATTACTACAGCAATACATTCACCAGGCATAGTAATAAAGAAAGAGTTTAAGTGATGGTCAATCTGAAACAAGAACAGCTGTCATTAGTGGTAGAAAGTGTAGTATAACATCAGAATATGTAGACGATTTTGTTTGAAAAATGCTATGGTTTGTCATCCTGTATTTGGACCAATTCACATCAAATGACTGAAAAGTATTAACTTTGTAAATATTGTAAATCATTCCTTAAAGTTGAATTGAATTAAACATTTATGTTTTGCTGTTAAAATTGGTCATGTAGTTGTTGTGAATATGTTCAATTAAAAATTATTTTCTAACTAGTTTCTTCATTTTTTTAAATGACCCTAGATAATAATTTTAGTTTTTTTTTTCTTTCCTAGCACCGGGGGAGCCACCCCTCCTAAATTTCGTTGTTTGGTACCTGTACTATAGCAATGACAATAAAGACCATTCATTCATTCATTCATTCATAATCTCAGTGTCTTCAGTAAGTATTCACCCCCCTGGACCTTTTCCACATTTTGGAATTGTTATCACCATCAAGTGAATACATTTGTGAATCAGGTTTACAACCTGACTTTAAAATGTACTGATCTACACAAAATACCATATAATATCAAAGTGCTTTTTTTAAATGATTATTATTATTATTATGTTTTAATTAATAAAAAATGTAAAAGCTGAAATATTGAGTCAATAAGAATTCACCCCATTTGCTATGACACTCCTAAAATGAGCTCGAATGCAAAACTGTCAACAGTTCATGTGATTTCAGAATGAACATCTTTGTTTTTATGGGGTCTCTGATTTGCATGTGGTCAATTACATACTGAGCAGAAGGAGAGGAACAAAACTGGGGAGGCTTACACAAATCTACAAAGTTGAATGGCTGAGAGGCACAGTCGATGGTACAACATCATCCCAGTCACTCAACAAAATTGGTCTAAATAACCAAGTGACAAAGAAAATCCCATATCTGAAATTGTGTTTGCAACAATGAATTCAAGTGATGCAGTAAATAAAGTGGCTGGTAATGTGTTTATTTGGTTTTACTACAAGGCATTACATTTAGTGCAAATTCAGCACATGCAATGCAGTTTTTGCACCATCCCTAGTGAAAAGAATAGTGATTATAGGTGCATTATGGGTTTGCTGAGTTGGTAGTGACAGCCTAATCCATACAGTGTGTAATTGGTTCCTATGCAATTCAGAGACCCTATAAAAACAATGATATTCATTCAGAAATCACATGAACTATTATCCTTGCACTCGACTTGGACTTAGTGAGTGATTGGATGAAGATTTTTTAGCATTTAAGCTAATTTTAGGAGTCATAGCAGAGGAGGTGAATACTTATTGACTCTAGACATTTCAGCTTTTAATTTTTAATTAGATCAGTGACAAAAAACATAAATTAAATATTATGTTACTATTATATTACTATTTTAAAGCCAGATTGTAACACAACAAAATGTGGAAAAAGTCCAGGTGGGTGAATACTTAATATGTAATACTTACATACTGAAGACTGAATGTTCATTGTTTTGTCACATAAAGTGACAAGTTATCCTTCCTCCACACACTCAAGTTCTGACAATTGCAGAATGCTTTTTTCAATAACAATTTATTGAGCTTTAGACAAACAGGGAGCGAGACTTGGTACATGACATACACACCAGTATTCCCCAAATATAAAAATAAACACTCTGGACACCATTTTGCGAAATTATCGTAACTGGTCTTCTCTGACTGAACACTCATGTTTGATAGTTGCCTTCGGTAACGATGACATCTTTGTGAGATTTAAAGGGGAAGAAAAACAACTCAAGCATAGAAACAGCAGCCGGTAAGGGAAGGTATTGCTTTGAACCAATGTGCCCCCCTTTTCATATAAAGCTTTATACACAAACCAGTTATTCCTGTACAATCACTGCTTTCTAAAAACAGAAAAGGAGAGGCAGTGAAATTAAACAAATACAAAACAACATGGAATGACTACGTCATCGAGAGGTGTGGCACTTTCTGGGTTTTAGCTTATATCTTCAAACATCTCCTTTAAAAGGGGTGTGTCGTCTACTCTTCAATTTATAAAAAAAAAGTGCCTTGCATTTTTAGCCCCACCCCCTTTTAACAAATGTACATTCACAATTCATGTACAATTCATTCTTCACCGTTTAAAAGGAAAGTTTTGTACCCAACCATTATGACAAAATATTAATAGTAAAAAGTAGCTTCAGTACTCAGAACAGATCTGGCACAAAATGTCTCCTCAGTAGCTTTCCAGTTTAGACGGCCGCCGTCCCCCTCGCTCACAAAATCTCTTCCGCCCCCTGAAAAAGGGAGACAATCAAAATGTCCCATCAGTATTCAGTTATT
>NC_137675.1:17090574-17113074 GCF_963989245.1 Nansenia antarctica
AGTCTCACCACCAGATGGCACCTTACCCGTCTCATTTGGTCCACAGTGATGACGGATGACCCCCACAGAAATGTTAGAAGCTGCAGAACCATTTTGATGGTTCTCTCTCCTTTGGATTCCAGGACCATGACTATTGCCTGATAATATAAGAAAAGCTTTTGAATATTTGACATACTTGAATATACTGATGAATATCTTAAGAATTTGTTATCCTCAAACAATTCTGACCTTTGGTAAATCAGGCACTGACTGAACTAACTAGTAGGTGCATTTAAGTAATACGTAAACACACAAACTAGAAGACTATTAGCAGTTACCTCGTAGACAAACTCGTGGTGGAAGTGGGGCACCTCCAGTTCTTTCAGACACCTCTCTGCCTCCTTGGTGTCTCCAGAAAGAAGATACTCCTTCAACAGCAAGTTCATCTGATAAAATTAATAATAAGAATTAAAAAAGGAGAATTGAATAACAATGTACACTGGGGGGGGGGGGTATTTGATTTTCATGTTTAGAAAAGAAAAAAACGAAAGAAAGAGTCATCTGTGATATTTGTGTATACTTCGTGTATATGCAGTCTTTGAATAAAAACGTTGTTAAAAAAATAAAATAATAATACGTACACTGATTGTACATGTCTTCAACGATAAAAACAATACAAAGATCCCTGCTAGTCAGTGATAGATAATCCCTTGGGGCTGTATACTATAGAGAAACATTGCCTTGTCTTTGTTTGTCTATGCTGATTGTACAGTACACCCAAGGCCTACAGACGGCATTGGCTGGAGAAGATAACAAACAGATAATATTACTCTTTTATAGATGTAACAGGTGAGAACAGAATCGTAGCTCAGCAACAGCTGAGATGTTCAAGAGGTAAAGGTCTGTCTGTTCACTCCATGGGAGGCTGGGTGGAGGTAGAAATCGATAGACGGGCTCCTTGTATAATGCATGGAATGGAATAAGGAATGATACCATTCCTCATTCCATTCATTACAATGAGCTTGTCCTCCGGTTTCTACCTCCACCAGCCTCTACTGGTCCACTCAGTCTACTGGTAGGGCTTACACACCGGCAGTTCCGAACGCCGGTTCGCGTTCGCGTGCCGAAACCTCCGAACGTTGGCGCTGTCTGGCGAAAGATACACTGGTATGAACGCGGGCTCGTTAGTCAGACAGCGCCAACGTTCGGAGGTTTCGGCTCGCGAACGCGAACCGGCGTTCGGAACTGCCGGTGTGAAAGAGGCCATAGTTGTTTCTACCTCTTTGATGAGTTGAGTGACGGGTCTCTGGCCCCCGCCCGTTCCCCACAGGGTGTCGATGCGCAGGCCGCCCATGATCATCTTCAGCAGCACAGCCGCTCGATCCAAGGCCGCCCTGGAGATGCACAAACACTCTGAAGTTAGTGGGAACGTTTGTTCCTTTATTCACTCCATCCCTCTCTCCGTCTTCCATACGCACTTTCCTCGAGAAGGAGCACAAACACTTGGGGGGGGGATAGTGGGGATTTTCATACATTTATTCTCTCTTCTCTCTCTCTGATGACTCTCATAAAAGTACACTTCCGAACACTGTGAGGTGTACATAACTACACATATTTCTATGACAGCACCACATCAACATGTCCAGAAGGGTGTAAAAGTCTATGGCAAAAAAAAACTAAAAAACCGACAGCGGCAGTGTTGTACCTTGCGTGTTCACAGTCGACCCTGCCTTTGTAGCTGTCCATGTAGCTTTTGGACAGGATCTGGTCCCGGACAGCCCGGGCGATGAATTGGCCAACGAGCTGAAAGACAAAAGGAAAGAAAACAAAACACACACAATCACAACAGGGTTACACAACCACCAGCCGAGGCAGAGGGGGGAGTCACGGTAACCTTGGAACCAGGGAGTGACCCCTTCCGGAGTGGCACATACTGAACGCCACACAGGCCTTGACACTGCAATCATGGGGGATCTCTAATGGTAAAAACTAGCCAACCAGGAAGCCTAATCTAGCCAACCAGGAAGTGCACCTTGCAATGTGGAAATCTAAGTAAAGGCTAGAGTTGGGAACATTACCAAACAGCAGTGGCCTGGAAGTGTGACCATAAAGTAAAGGCTTTGAGACAGCAGTAACCTTTGAGCCTATGTTCATGAACAATTGCATAACAACTCCATGGTAACTTGATGACAAATACGTGGGCTACAGCAATGTAACGAGGACATAATAAACGTAATTTAACACAGAAAACAATTTTTCTGTTTTAGAAATCCGTTTAGGGTCCAGTGTCAAAACAATAGTTGTTTGGATGGGTGACACAGAATAGCCCCTTGGCACGTGTGTTTGTTTATAATTAGAGACACCCATGACTCAGAGAGAGAGAGAGAAAGAGAGAGAGGGTGTGTGTGTGTGTGTGTGTGTGTGTGTGAGAGAGAGAAAAAGCTGGCCTTGCTGTTCTAATTTGTACAAAGCCCGTGGTCCCCAGCCATTGTGCCTGTGCAGACGAGAGTGAGCTCCAACTCATCGAACCAACAGGGCTAGACTGGCAGAGAGGGAGACAGACAGAGAGAGAGAGAGATTGACAGACAGAGAGAGAAATTGGGCGAGAAAGAGAAAGACAGACAACCCAGTCAGCGGAAGGATGAACAGAGAGAGACTGTCCTTTTGGGTGGAAGTGAAAGCGAGAGAGAAATGAGAGTAGGATGGAGCATGCGAGAGAAAGTGAGAAAGAGGAGGGGTAGGGGGGGGGAGGATGAATAACCCTTTTAGCCTCCTACGCTGAGCTAGCATTTTGCCTGGCTGAGAGACAATGGCGAAAGACCTCATGTCTGTACAGCGTGAAAGGAAAGAGCTGAACCCTCTCTCTCACACACACGCAAGCACAGGGCAGACCACAGCTTTATAACCTTGCCCGTCTCACCATAACCACCATAGCTAGCAACAGATCGTCAACACATACAACTCGCACTCAAATTATATGATCCCGTGTAACCAGTATGTGTTGTATGTTTACCGTGAGACTGTCAAAGTGACAGATTATATGACTGAGTGAGTGCAGGTTTTTTTCTTTCCTCCATAAATGGAAGTCAGGAACATTGCGTTCTGGCCTGTGAACATTGCTCAGGCATGACTGGGGCGGCTGTGGCGCAGGAGGTAGAGCCGCCGTCTAATGATCGCAAGGTTGGCAGATTGGCGGTTCGAGCCCCGGCTGGCCACATGTCGAAATGTCCTTGGGCAAGACACTGAACCCCAAATTGCTCCCAGTGAGCAGGCCGGCGCCTTGCATGGTAGCTTGCCGCCATTGGTGTGTGAATGTGTGTGCGAATGGGTGAATAAGAGGCTGTTGTAAAGCTTTTGGATAAAGGCGCTATATAAGTCAGTCCATGACTTCTCTGAAAAAAAACATACAGGAGAGACAGATCATAGGACACACAGTACAGACACACACGCAAACATGTACACAGAAACACACGTACACACACATAAAGTGAGACACACACACGCGCACACACACACACACACACACAGACACACAGACGCCCTGCCTGCCCGTACCTGAGGAGCCCCCGGCGTGTCCAGCACCAGGTCCGGCAGCTCGCTGAGCAGCTTGTCGAAGGAGCTCTCCACGTCTCCGCGGGTCAGCACGCGGCCGCACAGGTCCGTCAGCAGCTTGGACGTCAGCTCCCTGTGGCTGGCCTTGGCCTCCAGGGCCAGGGACACGGCCAGCATGGGAACCCCGCTCCGCATGTGGCCCAGGTTGAGCCCCGCCAGCAGCTCCTGGAGCAGGGAGAGAGAGAGAGAGAGAGACAGAGAGGAGTTAGAGAGAGAGAGAGGACAGGAGCTGGTGAGAGAGACATTGGGACTGGTGAGAGAGAGGGCTCTAGTTAGGGAGAGAATGTTGGTTAGAGACAGCGAGCGAGGGAGGGACTGGTTAGAGAGAGATTGAGAGTCTGGTTAGAGAGAGAGAGAGAGAGAGAGAGAGAGTGTGTGAGTCTGGTTAGAGAGAGCTGGTTTGGTTAGAGACAAAGAGAGAGACTGGTGAGAAAAAAGAGAGAGAAAGAGAGTAAAAGGTTCGAGGGTCAAAGAAAGAAGGACAATCGGTGAGAGAGTAAAGAGAAAGACGTTGGTAAGATGAAATGTGAGGGGATCGGTCACAGGCAGAGGAGGGAGGGGATTGCTCAAGGCACCAACAAAAGCAAAGAGATAAAGCAAAGAGATAATGTATCACTACGACCACCGGGCCCAGCCACCACTGACTGTTCAACTAAAAACACTCCAAAACACTGAACGTAACCTCCAACTCCAACGCCACGGTTATCCACATCGACCATAGCGCTAGCCTAACTCACTTACCGCTACTTCATTGGAGTCCCCGTGCTCAAAGTACTCCTGCACTATGGGAGTAACTGTCTTCTCAAAGTCTCCCTCTTCCAGCGGGGGGACCACAGTCTCATACACACAGTTTTCCTGTCAGAACAACACGACACAAAGCATTTAGACGGAGGCTCTGATAGGTTGTATTCCATAGTACTCCAACTCCTGGTCTACTAAAGGCTACTGGGTGTGCAAGGTTATGTTCCAGCCCTGCACTAACACACCTCATTGTAACGCATGGAAAGGAATGAGGAATGTTAGTTAACGCACGTGTTTGATACCGTTTCACGTGTAGTTGGTGTAGACACCATTCTTTATTCCATTCTATGCATTACAATGAGCACATCCTCCCGATTTCTACTATCACTGGTCCCAGTAACACACCTGATTAAACGTATCAACTAATCACAATGTTTGGTCTGGACTAGGATTAGTTGAATCAGGGGGGTATTCCATCAACGTCGTGAGATTGATCAAGATAAGCCTGGATTTTCGCTTAGCAACGTTAATGGACTATCCCCGGTGTGTTAGTGCTGGCCTTGACTAAAAGCTTGCACACCCAGTAGCCCTTTAGGACCGGAGTTGGAGACCCCCCCTCACTGAGCTGTGGCTTAATCCTACAGCTTGACATGACAGCTTTAGCAGTGTATCTAATCCTAGAGCTGACGGTTTTGATGTAAACAAACAGAAACTGTATAACAACATCAAGTGCCATACCTGAGCTTCGTCGTAGTTGGGGTCTTTCACGTCGACTTCCTCCAAGTCGTAAACTTCGCCAGGTGGGCCCCACACACCTTTCCCTCCCGCCCCGCCTACGGACAAAGACAGTGTGTGTTGAGAAAAAGGTTGGAAATATCAACAGGGCCTCAGCTCTCAAGTTGGCTCATGGTGCAACACAAGGTGAGCGTTGTGTTGTTGTTTTCAACGTCAGTGGTAGATTGCATATCTGGTCACCTGACACTTGAGCCGTCTTACAATGCATGCAGGACAACAAGGGCGCACAAACCCTGTGAGGCCGACTGTACTATTCATGTAACAATATACAGATCCAACACACACGACAGGATGTCATCAATACCTAGAAACACAACCCCGAAAACCATCTTCTAAAGGTTTTTCAACAGACACAGCAGCAGTGGGGATGATGTCATGTATCAGAATACCACAGACTGTGGCTCTCACCATGGAGACGAAAGTGATACTGATCTACTAAACTGTAGCATTAACTCAAACAGGAGCCACGCAGACGTATGGAGCGATCATTCGATAACCTGGGACAGGGGTTTGTCCTGACCAGGAAAAAACTCTGGGCCCTAGTTGAGGTTGTAGTAGCCTGTGACTAAAGGAACAACATTTTTCAGCATGTCACCTGATCAAGAAAACCTCCGGGCAAATAACAGATAGGCTAACTCTTTACATCCACCATACAGTAGTGTCCAATAATGTGTGTAGCGTGTTTGTACAGTAGCAACCTCAATGTTATGGTCACATAAACCAACCACCGTGTTACATTACACAAAGCAACATCTGTTATGTGGTGTCCCCGGTAGAAACAGATTGCAGACTGTTTAAGCAGGCCATTAACAAAGCAGCTTGTCTAAATGTTTTAACCCTGCTTAAGTCCCCCACCGAGTGTGTTACATAGCCTATACGTACGGTACATTCATCTATATTTAGTCAGGCCCACTCCGTCGAAAGGCCCCAACGAATTATTCCAGTGCAGCACAGAACACTGTGTACCCTGCCTGCGCTGCCCAGGCGGGGGAGTCTCCACACCCACCCCTCAGTGATTCTTTTTTGTTACAGGTCCAAGATGACATGGCATTCACTTTGCGTACGGTAGGAGGCCCGAACTGCAGAACCAACTGCAGGCATTTGGAGTTTTGGAGTTACATAACCAGCACCACCACCACCACCAAGACTGACTCTGTGCCAAAGAGACTCATGTTTCACAGCCTCTATCAAGAGTACTGACTGTACTGTACAACGGATGAACTGCAGCACTGTTTGTTGGCAAAATGCAAATTGTGACATCACCCGACCCAGAACCAGGGAGAGCAGAGGGACAGCTGGGGCCAAAACCCTGTTGTACATTAATGACATGTCAGCTGTATTCATAAGGTGATTAAGGGGAGGCAGTTGGGTGGGAACATAAGGTGCACAGGCTTATCTTTGGTTTGACACGAGAAGAAGGTTGTTGTTGTTGTTGTTGTTGTTTGTAAACAAGCTACAGTTGGAAGATGGCTTGCAAGGCTATGGCTAGGGTATGATACATTATGATCAACAAACCACCATGCCCTTTGTTATTCCATCGACTAGGTTGCTTTGCAAGTCTTCTGATAAAAGCTTAGCCTGTTTCAACTCCAATGTCTGACTGTTATATCAGCGGCCATTGATGGTAATGCACAACCAAACCAAAGTCAAATAAAAATAAAATCACCTGCCAAGTCAGCCCCTAACCTCAGCAGATAACGCTATTCGTGGAAAGTCGTCAAGCCGAAACTAAAAGTAGATAAGACTGTGTTTAAGTGGCGATCAGCTCAAGATCACCTTCCAATTGGTTTGCATGCCGGAAAGGAACCCATTGACCCCTGTCTCTACTAGGTTACAGTCTGACCATAAAGCCACAGGCCATGAATTTCCATGAGGTATGAAAACATTGTAAACACAATACCTCCTCCCTCATAAATGAATGCAGCACCAACAGTGTGTGTCTGTGATATTACCTAACCTTGCTATATGTCACACACTATCACCGCAAAGGAGTGACGACAACCAAATATGTATGTAATTTCAAGTATGAAAGCAATAGTACACTAACAACAACAATTGATTACACAATTATCAACATGCATCAGGTGTAGCTACAAAATCATAACAATTACGTATATAATAGTTTTTAGTTTTTTTCTTTTTCTTTCCTAGCACCAGGGGAGCCCCCCCTCCCAAATTTCGTTGTTTGGTACCTGTACTATAGCAATGACAATAAAGACCATTCATTCATTCATTCATTCATATCAACCCTTTATTGCATAAACAACAATGAAAACAATGTCTCCTCATTACCTTTCTTTGGTAGTCCTCTGCCCTTCCCGAGACGAGACTTTCTGTCCAGCAGTTTGCTCTTGGGGCTGGTGGGGGGAGCGGTGGACCCACGGGTAGGGTCACCGTTGTCACTGAGGGAGTCCCCCCTCCCCGAGTCCCTGGAGGAGTTCTTCCTCAGCCTCCTCTTGGCTTTGGCCTTCAGCCGGGCCTCGTGAATTGTCGACGTGGGAGCAACGATCCAGTTGCCGTTGATCTCATTGTTGATGTTTTTGGTGGCCAACCCGTTGTCATCCTCACCAGATAGGAAGGAGTCGCTCAGGTCATCTGCCTCTATTGGGTGGGGTGGGAGAGACAAGCTGGCATTGACTTACTGAGCAGGAAATGTTCCTAATCCAAAACTGAAATAATGACCAGGACTAGTTGATTAATGAGCAAAATAACTCTAACAATGAAATGATTGTGTTACAAACTATAAATGTTCTATAACTATGTTAGGCCTATATGATGTAACAGTCCAGCCCAAGTTTTGCTGGAGATAGTGTTATTATCCTTACACAGAAATGTATTCAGTAGCAATTATATTGTGAAAGAATCTTTTCATTTTAACATGACTTTACTTCAACATTACTTTTGACAAAAACTGACCAGTCAATGGACTATCACAAATATTGCCAGAATGTAGGTCAATATAATGTCAATACAGAATCTGTTGTCGCTTCAGGTTTTCTTGCCAGTAGGTAATCACGCATGGAGATACTTCCGCCCCCATGTCCTACTGGCCCAGATGAAAGGAGAGCTGAGGAGGCATTAACTACAGAGAGGACTGATTCAATAAGAGATAACTTACCAACGGGGTTAGCGTTCAGCCATGCCTCGCAGTCAGTTGCCATGTTTTCAAAAGTAAAGTGATTTGCAGCAGAAAAAAAATGCTTGCAAATTATAAAATCCTTTCCGATACCTACAATTATATAACAAAATCAAAATGTTAAAAAATGAATTTCCATGCACAACACATCAACATGCCCCAACATGAAAAGACTTCACACCCCTCCCCCCCGAGGCTGTCTCAAAACCCTGCAATGATAGCATACAATTGGCCTCTGCATTCATAAGCAAAACAGAAATATGTCAACAAATGTTGTCTGGGGTTCGTGTCGCAGGTATACTTTTATCAATGTTTTACAAGCTACATCAATCGCGAGCTTCTGTTGCGCACTACGCAGGCAACACAATACACAAGCCCATCGCTTTGTAGAACTAACTATTTCTGACGTAAACATGTAGCTAAGTGTTACTAAAACCAGTGACTAACTGTACAGTTGATGAACAGGCTATAATAATTGGCATTTCTTTGACAGTTTGACCATTTTCACAAAGTTAAAAAGCTAGGTCGTTTTCTTTTCTTTTCGCCTCAGCGACGGGGAAACGCACGACAACAACAAAAACAAAGCCTGCTGCGAGCTATCTGCTACATATTATAGTCGTTTATCCACCATTTTAGAACTGCACGACTAAAAATGGTTTTATAACATTATACACTGACTTGCATTGCTACCTTTGCGTTTGAATGGTCCAAATGAAAATCACTGACCTTGTCTGTCGTACAAGTTGATGTGCTGTGAAATGCTGATGTTTTGGTGTTGTCTACCCAGCAACTCTATCACATAGAATTGTGTTAGCGACATCTGATTGGTTCAACGGGAGGTGTTTTAATAAGTGCACCAATGAAAATGACGAATGAAGTTTGCTTCTCGCGTTTTCTGTATGGTCGAATTCGAACTGATTCATTGCTGCCCCCTATCTTGACGGTTTCATTATACTGTTTTATGTAATAATGTGTCATATAAATGTATTAAAAACTCACATCAATTTTCTCATTATCACATGCAATTCAATTATGTATTGGGAAAAGGTTCAGATAACTTGTATAGTTGTGTTTCACCACTAGAAACAGCAAATGCCTCCCTTTGCCTTGGCAGTTGAAGTTCGAACAGTTTGTTCATAGGTTAATTCTATCGGAACATCGTGTTCAGTACTTCAGTACTTGTTGGTAGAGGTGATGTGCACAGCTGTACATTTAAAAGGGAGCACCCCACCTCAAATACCTTTTTGGGGGGGGGGGGGGGTGGTTAATGATTTTGTACAACGTTCATACTCACATAGGCTACTGACACAAATTGTGCTTTGCATATGTGTGAACTAGAAATGATCTAGCACTTTAGTGCTTTTCCATGAACGTTTTTAATGTGTTTTTTTTGCATCTGTCTAATTCAAACGAGGGATATTCAGAAAGATAATGCAATAGTAGTGTGGTCTTACAAGTGCAATCTCCTACCTCAGCACTTGAGGGAGCCCTCTTCAAACATTCTGTCATTACTCAATCACATACAAATGTAATGATTTTTCAATTTAAATTAATGACCTATATTCCCCCCATGTCCAAGACAAGCATCTAACTGTAACTGTAGCTTATTGAAATCATTACATGTATCATTACATATTTATAAAATTCTAATCAGAATCAGCATTGCTTTTATTATATCCCAATGTACACAAGTACACAAGAGTAAAATTATTTGGCTTTGGTTCCTCAATATTGGCCTTGCAGCATCAAGATACAAAATCACAATAATAAAGTAAAGTAAAATAAGTAGCCTAATAATAAGTAATAATAAAGTGACGGTAGTGGCCAGTCGTACTACAATGGATTCAACAGTGCAAAATGCATTTGTGGTTAATGCAATAAAGATACAAATGACACAGACTTTCTCTCTTAAAATTTTTATTCAAATATTTGCATCAGAAAAAGATAAGAAAAGGTCAACAAATTACATAACCATCTTACATCTTTGAGTATCAGTATTCACAGTGTACAAAACAGAGGGCAGGCAAGTTTAACATCCTGCCCTTCCAATCTCTTTTACTGACTCATAATCACACTTTAACTTAACTCAGATAAATAATAATATGTATGGTCCAGTTGAAGTTTCGCAACACTGTTAAGGCACTGTATACATTACATACTGGCAAAATGTTGAACCTGATTTATGAATCAATGTTTTTTTGTTTTGTTGTTGTTTTTTTGTTTTGTTTAAATTAAACACAGGGCTGAAAAACTAAAACTAAACCATTATGCCAAAAAAACTGCACATAAATTGTTAATTAATTATTCTAACACTTTGGGCTGAGAACAGTGTTTGGTTCAAATGGAACCATATTCCATGTTGTTCCTTATTTCAGGGACAATAGGTTCAGTAACAAGCATAGGCCTTTATAACTTACAGTTATACACGAGACATTGTTTATTAAAACATACATTCAAAATGTTTTCATCAATCAACCTGAGGATCACTTTTAACTTTGCAACACCATTGGTAGATATTTCCAAAGCATTTTTCATGTGAATACAATATTTTCAAGGCATTTTGCATAAAATCTGAATACAATTGATCTAATCTCCCTGACTCTTCAAGACTAAAATAAATGATACTGATATCATGATAGTGATAACGATCATTCTACAAACATCTTTAGTGATTAGCTTTCATTTTTAGCGCAATGTAAAATGGGGTGGGATATCAAATGTTGGGTTACTGCAATATCCAACAAAACACTGAAACCTTATTAAAAACCACAGTATATCACTACTATGTACAAAATCAAACAAGTCACAATTCCGCACTAATAATTTCCAGTCGGTTGTTCAGGCAATTCCCACATAATCCTTCTCCCTCCATGACCAGTGCATTTTCAGCATGACTTCCATGTGTCTCTCTCTGTGTGCACCCCTCAGCCAAAGCTACACATACACACACAAACACACACAAACACACACACACACACACACACACACACACACACGGATGCATGCGTGCATGCACTCGCACACACACACACACACACACACACACACACACACACACAGTGTTATCCACTTCAGTCGGCTGTATGGTACAGTTGATGAAGTTGATGAAGATTATTCCGTAGCTTCGGGGTCTGAGAGCGTGCCTAGTAAACTCTCTGTTGCCAGTTGAGTCAGGTACTTCTATTTAGAGAGGGAGGGGAAAGGGAGAGTGTTGTAGATTTGCACAATGACTTCTGCTTCAGCACGGTCAATTTGACTTTAAAGTGTCATCATATTTACAATTCAGATAATCCAACATACATTTCAAATTTTATTTAATTTAATCTAATAAATATCTTTGTTAAAGGCTTTTTATTGCCACTCATATGCAACTGCTAAGCCTGACAAACTGTATGGAGGTATCGTATGGAGGTACCGTATGTTTGACACCAAAATAAAGAAGGGAGGCTGAAACCTGAGCGTTCAGAGAACCAGGTGCTTAATCTGCGTCATACTGTACAAGGGAGACCCATTAACCTCTCCATGTACGCTGTAATTCCCTCTCGTGTCAAAGGTGAAAATCATAATCGCCAGCTCGCTTTCAGCTAAGAGGGTAGCAGTGAGCGAATGGTGCAAAATACACTGTAGTGCACCATACACACACACACACACACACACACACACACACACACACACACACACACACACACACACACACACATACACACACACACACACACACACACACACACACACACACCTCCTCCTTCTCCACCACCCCCCCCCCCAGCTTTGATGGACAGAGCAACTGTTTTTGAATCTTTTTCCTCTCTGAATTTAATCCAACAAATGTAAAGAATCTCTCCCTCTGTCCAGCTTGAGGTATGTGGCTCAGGAAGGAGGGGCGGGTGGCTGGTGGATGCTACTGGATGGACACTGAGGGAAACCTAATACAACCCTGAGGCCCCAGTTCAATCAGTTGCAAGTGTATTTATTTAAAGGGCAAGTGCGGTTTCTTATCAATAGCCAATTACGTGTCCGCGGGTGAGTGGAAGAGATGGTGTGGTGTATCGGGTTTTTTTTAAACGGTGAAAGAGTGAATCTATAGTGGGGTTTGCTTTTAGTATCTGCAATTGATTGAACTGAATTGGGGCCTTTGTGTCCTTACTCAGGGCTGGCTCGGGAGTACCAGGAGGAATGACCACACCAGCTGAACTGATCCGAACAGGAGGGACCGCTTAGAGTATGAGGGCTGAGTCCCAAGAGACCAAACCAAGCAGCAGCCTCTTTCCTGCTCACTCATCGAACATCAACTTTTTTGACACCCTGCTATGTAAATACTGCCAGTATGCCAGTTCCCCTTCTCACCAACAGACAGAGTTTGGGGTTTTCTGCTTGCCGACGGATTCATAGTTTGGGGGTTTGCTGCTTGCCGACAGATTCATAGTTTGGGGTTTGCTGGCTGCCTATATGTCGTGTTCTGGGTGGGTAACGGTCAGAAGCCAAAGGGATGTTATTTCAGCCCCCCTTACGGACTAATGTGTTAGGGAGTGATCTCTCTATCCCGTGCTTTGTCATATGGTTGGGTGCCATGCCTTAGGAGTTGTGTAAGTAATATATACTAACACAACTCTTTGGGGGGGGGGGGGGTTTAACCTTAGGAATCATGCAAGCGATTCTTTGGTCATAACCAATACACTTGAAGTGTTGAAGTGTACAATATAAGGGGGTTGTTTTTTCCCCCAATGAAACACATCATCATCATCATCATCATCACTTTCAAAGTTGTCATCATCATCATCATCATCATCATCCACATGATTATAGTCATGTATAATAACAGTGCACGTCAGTCACCTGTAGGTTTCTATAGTGGACCGTGCTGCGACAGTGGGAGATCTTGGCTGTTTCTTCGCTGGTGTAGAACAGCCCACACAGCTTACAGTAGTAGCCTGCCCTGGGCACGATGAACTCCACCCCTAGAACAACATCCCACCAATCAGTCAACAGCATCATGTTATGACACAATTATGTTTCAGAGTAGAACCATCCCTTCTTTACACTGTATTATAATCCATTATTTACACTATACTGTAGAGTTTACAATATTGTTAGTTATATGTTAGATAAAATCAATTTGGTCCATTATCTTATTGGACAGATGAGGGAGAAAAACAGACACTAGTCCATTATCTCAGCTATGCTATTAATGGCCACAGCCCTGAAACACACACACACACACACACACACACACACACTCACACACACACACACACACACTCACACACACACACACACACACACACACACACACACACACACACACACACACACACACACTCAAAGGACGTCATGTGATGGAAATAGTACCAATGTTATGTCTGTGAGTGTGTGTGTGTGTGTGTGTTCACCACAGGGTTTGCATGCCTTGTAAGACGGTGGGTGCCAGATGTCCAGATATGGAGGTTACTACATAAATACATATCTCTAAGGGGTGTATTTCACAACTTGTTCTCTGTAACAGAAGTAGGCAACAATGTATGCTCCTCTGAACTAATAATAAGGAATTTAAAAATAAATACATGTTGATAAAGAGGTGTCTGCGCTTACCCAATGGGATGCTGTGTTCACTGATGGCCTTGTCTTGCTCCCGTGAAGGTGAGGGAGCCTCGATGTCAACCTGGTTTAGACATGGGTTGTGTGTTGAATTCTGTACGCCTGTAAAAGAATATACACAAACATAATGTGTACAATATTATTAGCTATTTCATTCATAATAATCTTCTACCCTCCAAAAAAGAAAACCCAAATGATATCATTTATTCAGTATACACAATCTCAGAGTCAAGTCATCCTATCAAGTACAGGAGATGAAGGAGAGGAATATTGGTTTGTATTTAAATGTATTGTATACCTTTTTTTGGTGTCTCCGGCTTTTGCTGCATCTCCATATTGTCCAGCTCAGTGACTGGCGCTGGTTTCACTAGCTCCTCCCTCTGATGTCCATCCTGGCACTTGCCGCTCGCACACTCACTACTAACGTGATTGGTCAGAGGCTCCTGTGGCAGCCCGCTCTTTGGTGCTTTGGCCTCCTGACCCGAACACACCTCCTCTAGAGCCTCCTTGAATTCCTGGCTGGGGAAGTCGCTGAGATCCGACGTGGGCAGCACCAGAACCACAGGTGGTGGCTGGTCTTCACAGCTGGAGACTATGGAGTTCTCTTCGGGTTTCTCCTTTGCAGCTGGTTCAATGACTGGTGCGATGACCACTCTGTTGTCATGGATCTCTTCCCTGTGGACGGTCTCCTCCATCTGAGAGCAGGGGCTGTGGGTGGAGGTGCACCGAGAGGCCTCCTCCTCCGTGGGGTCCTTGACGGAGGCCTCCTCCTGCAGCTCTGGGAGGTCTGGCTCGATGATGGAGTCGTCCTCTCCGCCCACCTCGTCCACTGTCACCAACTCCTCCATGTTCTTCGGGTACCAGCACTCACCCTCTGTGTCATCCCCACTCTCCCATGACTCAGGCTACGACAGAGAGGAGGGGGGAAATTAATATTAACTATAATACTACTACTACCACTACTATACGACTACTATTACTACTACTACTACTACTACTGCTACTACTACTACTACTACTACTACTACTACTACTACTACTACTACTACTACTACTACTGCTACTACTACTACTACTACTACTACTACTACTACTACTATATGACTACTACTACTACTACTGCTACTACTATTACTACTACGGTACTACTACTACTACTACTACCGCTACTACTACTACTACTATTACTACTACTACCGCTACGACTACTACTACTATTACTACTACTACTTCTACTACTACTACTACTACTACTACTACTGCTACTACCGCTACTACTACTACTATTACTACTAATAATAATACTACCGCTACGACTACTACTACTACCACTACCTTTCAAGACAATCAGGGTCATCTTGCATAAACAAATACAGTACAGACAAATAAAATTCAAAACGTAACGTTCTAAATGAGATTTCACCAAGACAGGACAGACCACTGTATAGCAGTCACATCTAGTCACATCTAGCACAACAGAATTATGTCAAAGTCAATCTGTAGTAGCCGGTGAGGTCGATCTGTCATAAAGGTCCTACAGTATCTACATATTTACCTCACTGTCCTTGACACTATCTCTGTCACAGTCTGTGGGCTCTGTCTGCTTGACACTTCCTTGAGGAGATACAGACTTCTCCTTCTGTTGCTGAACCTCAGGGGATTCTCCCTGGAACAAATGAATGGTGTACAATTCGAACTAAGTTAATTAAGTATGACTTAATTAAGTGCCGTTAGTCAAACCATTACTATGCATACAATTTGGTTTAGCTTCCCACAAAGGTTTTTAAATGGCTATAACTATCCAATTGTGTATCTAACAAGTGTAATCCATTGAAAGTGGACCTTCGGACTGAATGGAAACAATACTCTATTATAGCTTACATTGTTCTCAGTCGTCTCCTTCTCCTGTTTCTCGGGGGTGTGTCTCCTGGCTGTCTTCTTGCTCCTCCCCCTGGGCGGCGAGGCCAGCCTCCTGTCCTCAGGAGTCTTGGCAGGGAGAGACTCTGACTCCAAGAGGTCTAACTCTGGGTGTCTCTGACTGGACCGATGGTAGTCCCCTCCGTCCCTCCTCTTAGACTTCACCTCATGCCTCTGGTACGGTGGCCTGGAAGGCTTCTCCGACTTGTACATCTGCTCCTTTTTGTAGAACTCCTCCTCCAGGTTCCTGTAGGAGGGGAAAGACATGCCCTGAGGGCTGCCGTGGGGGTACCAGTCTCTGTTGCCTCCTCCCCTCGTACCCTCCCCTCCACCTCCTCCTCCTCCACCTCCTCCTCCTCCACCACCTCCTCCCCCTCCTCCCCCTCCTCCTCCCTCCTCCATTGATCTGGGGCTGATCCGGTCCGAGGGTTTCAGGTAAGGTATCTTCCTACGCTCCGGCATCCTCCCGTTGGGCCGGTCCTCGTCCATGCCGTTACCCCCGTTCCTCCAGGGCGGTTCCTCCCGTTCCCTCTCCCGTTCTCTCTCCCGGTCCTCCTCGCCCCCTCTCCACAGATGGGCCGTCCAGTCCCAGGAGCCTCGGCGGGGGCCCAGGCCGTTGCTGCCACGCTCAGGCCCTCGGCAGGGCGCCCCCTGGTGGTTGGAAGTGGAGCTGCAGGAGGTGAAGCTGGGGCTGTGGGAGCGGGGGCTCACAGAACCTCTGACGGGACTGCGGGACCTGGCTCTCTCTGGGACGTACCTGAGGGGAAAAATAAATATGTTGTTCAAACTCAAGAAGTGGTCGCACTTTACATTACGTTGCCCCCTATATACTGTATATAGGGGCGGCAGTGGCTCAGCAGGCAGACCCGGAGTCTAATGATCACAAGGTCGGCAATTCGGTGGTTCGAACCCCGGCTGGTCACATGTCGAGGTGTCCTTGAGCAAGGCACTGAACCCCTAATTGCTCCAGGGTCGCCGTCTATGGCCGACCCTAAATATGCCTAAAGTTGATTGCATGGCTATAAAACGTTGTTAAAATATGTTGTATATATTAAAATTGCATAGTAACATAGGAGAGTTGAGCAGCTTTATCATTGTACATAAGTACATCTGGTTTACCTTTCAATTACTCAATCACTCCTTCATTCCCTCTCAAAGCAACAAGGGATCATGCATGGATGTTTACACACCTGTAGACTCAGTAAGACTAAATAGCGAAAAAAGCCCCAAAAGGTTTTTCTTACTGATTGATCTCCTGCATATCGTCCCTTTCTCTCTGAGAGTGGATATCCTGGATGATCGTGTCCACATCTTTACCTGGTTTCTAGACAGAGGAGAAAACAGACTCATATTTAATAGCAGTTTAACACTGTAACCTAACCATTAATTGCACAAACGTTAATTAGTATGAAATATACTGATTGAAACTGTTGGAACACACCTTGAGCTGTAACTCTTTGTATCTCTTTGACATTCGGATCAAGAGTTTCTGATCGTTGATCGTGGCTGGCGTCAGCTGATAGTATTGAACCATGGCCTCGGCTGCCTCAAGGTATGCCATCTCCACAAAGGCCTGTGGGATAGAAACCACATTTAGGCAGTTGTTTCTTACAGTTTAATGTTTTTTCTTTTTTAAAGAATGTCAGAGCAAACATATTTACAAATACATTTGTCAAACAGGGGTATAACATTTCATGAGCAATGATAAATCATTAGGACAGTTACTATTCTTGAATTCACCGCAGTAACCAACACCATGATTTTAGTATCGAGGCCATTAATCAGATAGCAGTGGTGAAGGGGTTAATGTATCTGATAAGTGAAACCTAAGTCTAAGTGAGACATCATGAACTGTGATAAAATGGTCCATGGACCATTGGAGAAAAGGGCAATGTCATGTGGAGGGACATCATTCTGTATCTGGTTATGGAAGAGATGGTGATCTGAGAGCCGGTGGTCACCATCAGCCACCTGGAGCGCTTCTGGGTGTGCAGGCTTTTGATCTAGACCCACGCCTAATTCAGATAATCATCTGGGCCCAGTATTTCACCAACATTTAACCTGGATTAGAATGGTCCAGATTCCTAGAATGGTCCAGATCCTACCCAGGCTCAGAATGAGCTGTCTCCCCTCTACTTAAGATCACAGACTAGATGATCTGATGCTGGATAGCAAAAGATAATCTGGATCATTCTAATCCGGATTAAAACATTTGAAATACTGGGTCCATTGAGATGTTGATTAGGCAAGTCTGATGTGTTAACGCAAGGTTGAAATAAAAGCCTGCCCTACGAGTAGCCCTTCATTTCACAGAAGAAAACATTGATTTGAATTACATTTAATTAAGTATGACTTAAGCTATGAAACCTTTGGGAAACTGACCCCAATACTCTACCTCAGGGGTCCCCCTCACCCCGCCCCCAAAAAAGCTTTGGCGCTGTACTCCTCTACCTGATGGGTGGACCGCATGAGGATGTAGTTGGTGACTTTGCCGAATGGAAGTCCCAGGTTGATGACATCATTCTCGGTGCAGCTGCCTTCTGGGAGGTTGCAGATGTGAACCACCCGTCCTGTGATGGACTTCCTCGGGGGAAACTGCAACACAAGAGAGAAGTGGACATGAACAAATATGCCCCCACACAAACAGTATTAGAACACACTTCGTGACGTTAGAATTATAAGGTTCTATCTCCATTTCTGGTCAAACGTTTCTTTTTACATAATCTGATCCATTAGGTGTTTATTAATGCCTGTGTCGGAGATAGAACCTTATAATTCTAAACTCACGATTTACTTGACTGTAATAGAGTGCTCTACACTCTTTAAAAAATCCCTATAGAGGTCAATAATTCATCGAACATCACACATTATGATTGACGGGATTCGAAGAATTGCTTCAGCCACACACAGTAGACTGTGGGAATCTGAAGTCTCTTCAATATCAGCCTGGTCTCACACGGCAGACGTCAGAATTCGACGTTTGTCCATCGCATCCAAACGTCGAATTCCGACGTGACATTGGGGTAGCTCGTTCTGAAAGCGCAGGGGTGCGCCTGCTATGTGCGCCTGTCGGGGCTTCTCTCGGGATTATTCCATTTTGAATTGCACTTGCATTAATTAGTTAGGCCACATTTAGGGTTAGGGTTAAGGTTAGGGTTAGGGTTAGGGTAACCCTAACCCTAACCTTAACCCTAACCCTAACCTTAACCCTAACCCTAACCTTAACCCTAACCCTAGGGTTACCCTAACCCTAACCCTAACCCTAACCCTAACCTTAACCCTAACCTTAACCCTAACCCTAAATGTGGCCTAACTAATTAATGCAAGTGCAATTCAAAATGGAATAATCCCGAGAGAAGCCCCGACAGGCGCACCCCTGCGCTTTCAGAACGAGCTACCCCAATGTCACGTCGGAATTCGACGTTTGGATGCAATCTCACGTCGGAATTCGACGTTTGGATGCGATGGACAAACGTCGAATTCTGACGTCTGCCGTGTGAGACCAGTTGTCAATATATATATTCTATTAAGTCTCTCATTAATTCGTCCTGTTATTCAATACAGGGACATTTCTTCCTCCCATGGTGTCTACCAGGGGCTTGTCAGGGGTCAGAAAATGAGCCTGTCCTCCGATTTCTATCACCACCAGCCTCCTCTGGCTGTCCACCTCAGTGTCTCTATTAATAAGCCTGCTGGAGCGTTGTCCCAAGTGATAATGAGAGTTTTCTCGTTTAAATTTGGGAACATCAGCTGACTGGGCCAGACACCCCAGACCCTTTGTCACTAACTAATCCCCCTGATCTGGCAAGTATATTTATCCCCCGTTCTCCTCCCTCTCTTCCCCAACCCCCCCCTCCCCTCTTACCCACCTCCCTCTCTGTATAGCAGACCTGCTGCTCAAAAGCCAACTCCCCCCCTTTCTCCCACCCACCCGCCCTCGCCCTACCCTCCTTTCCCTCTCTCTATCCCAGTTTCTCCCTTCCTCCCCCCTCTTCCTCTCCCCCCTCCCTCAGTTGTAACTGACACCCCAGGGCAGCTCTGATGTAAACACCCTTGGCCTCTGACTAATGGTTGACAAAGTGAGTGAATAAAGAGAGCATCAACACTGCTCTCTAATCGCTCTGGTAGGTCAACGTTTGGCATAAATCACTTTAGAACATGTGGGAGTCCCTGTACTGCAACTGCTGGATATAAAACACTGTCTTGTAGTGCCAGAGTTGTTTTTTAAATTGATTTACTTACATTATTCACATAATAGCTTCAGTCAAAGTGCAAGTTAGGTCACATGGAAAACTCCTGGCCCTATCTATATATTCACACACTACACTTTACTTAAAGTAACCGCTAACCCTGCTAGGGTGATGGGACGTAAGTGGGTGTCCTTCAGGTCACAACATGACACTACTAGCCCCCGACCCCCCTCCCTCCCTCACGGGCCTGGGTGCACACCGCCTGGCCTTCTGCCCCTGACATGACACAACACACTGACTATGAGAAACACTAACAAACACAGTGAAAGACATCCTGCGGTCCCTGGTTTGATTGAACCGCCCTTAATGGGGCTCCTGCTTCCCAGGCCCGTCGGGCCGCCCACCAAGCCTGACGGACAGGCCCATGTGTGAGATGGTCCGGGGGGCGGGGCGGGCCTCAACCCCCCCTTGGGTCAGCAGTCCAGTGTTTTTATTGGGATTTCTTTCAGAGTAAATCCAGCACTAACAGACATGTTACAGCAGGTACCCGGAGGGCAGAGGGCAGAGGGCAACGGGCTGGGAGGGGGAGGGGGAGGGGTGAGACAAAGGTTTCGAACGTTGTCACAGTTTTAAACTATAGCAAAACACACACACACACACATACGCACATGCACACACACGCACACACATACAACTGACAATGTAATCTATATTAGTTTTACATATTCTAATTTACAGCCTACATAATTATTGTTCTACTGCCCCTTTCTGTCTTTGTAAACTATTTTTGCTTATATACCGTTGTTTATTACATTATTGTTTTTTATTATATTGTTGTTTGTATCTTTATGTCCTATGCACCAACCACACCAAGTCAATTTCCTGTATGTGCGAATATACTTAGCAATAAAAATAATTCTGATTCTGAACTAAGACTAAATGAATCAGAACAGTAAGTACTTTATATATTGTAAGCTAATACATGTTGGGGGGAAGAATGTGCTACTGTGCCACTGTATCCTTAGCCCAAACCCAACACTAATCTCCCAAAGCCTGATTGCAGGGGTCGTAATACTGCCGTTAAACTGCTTCTGGCCCAAGACCCGACTTAAGCGCTTTCAGATGCGAGTGATAATTCTATTAACAGCGTGATGCCAGCATCTCTCTCTCCCGCTCCACTAGAATACATAGGAAAGGTCAAAGACGGAGTGGCCCAATAAACAGATACAGGAATAGCTCCGCAGCCTGTTTATGTCCTTGAAATGTAGGAAAGGACAACAGTGTGCTCATTGGTCGCTCTCTGTTTGCCTTGTAAAAAAAATTCATAGCTTGACAACCCCAGACTGACCTCACAGTCGTAAAGTGTCACTGTTTGAGTCAGATGTTGCCATTAAACTGCAGATCTAGGACCAGATTATGCTGTTCTCAGATAACCTTAACTTCTTAGCTGGGTGGAGTGGTATGAGTCTTACGTGGTATGAGTCATTCAAGAGAATAATCTACCGTGCCCACTCCAAATTCTGACCTGTTTTGTTTGAATAATTCCAATAATAAGCAAAAACAGAATCAGCAATTCGATGCGATGAGATTGTCCGATCAGCAATGGACTGAAAGCTGATCTATAGCTGCTGTGGATGGTGATTGCTGTTGATTAGGAGTCACAGCCCTGCCAATGGCGGATGATTTATTGTACACCAAAGTATCTCGTAAACACAACAGGGGCATGGGGGCTACGTTTCGGAGGGGAGATTGTATCACAACGACACACTAGCTGACCTATAACTCAGCTACTGAGGTTACTGTATTATGTGTAGTACATGAGGCAGTAAGCTGCCGAACTCCCCCCGCAAATGTCATGGCAGCCATACCGTATCTGATGTTATGTGAAAGGCATGTTATCTGACTTGTGAAAGGCAAGATATACGACATCAACGTGGACCCTGCATTTTGAGAGAGTCAAGAGTTGATTTGAAATGGTTGTGCTAATATACGGGTACACAAGAGTAAAATTCTTAGGCTCTGGTTCTTCGACATTGACATTGCAGCAGAATACAAAATCAACAATAATAGAATAAAGTAAAATAAGATAGGTCATTAATAACAAAACGTAGAATAAGGTAATAAAGTGATAAAGTGATGGTGGTTGTACTACAGAGGGCCCAGTCGTACTGCAGTAGAACTCGACCGACTTGCAAGCAAATGTACGTACGCTTTCACTCTTTTTCTGAGAAGAGGTTTGGAGTCAGGCCCCCCGCCACCCCCCCCCCCCCCAACTTCCCCGCCCCTGAAAAGAAACAAATACAGGCCCTCAAACCCAGGCCTGTTTCATCAAGACAAATGGTTCTGAGGCTGAGCCAACAGATGGTGGGTAGGTAGGTGAGAGGGGTTGTTCTTTCAGAGGGGCAAGAGAAAGTTAGATATACACACAACTTGGATTGATAGCCCCGCCCCCGACCCCCCCCCACCAAGTGACATTCCTGTATGTTTATTCAAAGTGTGATCCCAGTTGCTTGGACCGAGGTGCTGATGACCACT
>NC_137675.1:17115574-17208074 GCF_963989245.1 Nansenia antarctica
ATATCCCTCTCCAAATTTACCTGCAACCCAGTGGTGTTAGCTACCCTTAAGATTTGGGCCCAGTTTCGTCTCCACTTTAAGTTTGCAGACAGCTCCATTAATGGTCCTATAAATAAAAATCATCTATTCCCTCCCTCCACTTTGGATTCCGCCTTCTTGCTCTGGAAGGACAGAGGCCTTACAAACTTTTCGAACCTCTTTGAGAATAACATTTTTTGTAGTTTCGAGATGATATGCACTAAATATAACTTGCCCCGGAGTAATCTCTTTCGTTATTTTCAGGTCAGAGACTTTGTGAAAACCCAATACCCCTCTTACCCCGAAATGCCACACAACCAACCCTGGGAAAATCTTATGGCGTTCACACCAGGTCAAAAAGGCCTTATCTCAAATATATACCACTCTCTCACTTGTCTCGACACACACTCTCTAACCAAAAATAGGAACAAATGGGAAACTGAACTCAATGTAAACTTCACTGACGAGTGGTGGGATGGAGCGATAGACCGCATTAACACCTCAACCTCTTGTGCCAGATTAGGCCTTATTCAATTCAAAGTCTTCCATAGGCTTCACTTTTGCAAATCTAAACTCGCAGCAATATATCCTGATGTAGAGGACAAGTGTGAACGATGTGCTTTATCCCCAGCCAATCTTACCCATATGTTTTGGTCATGCCCTAGGCTGGTAACCTTCTGGACTACTATCTTTAAGATACTGACAGAGGTTTTTTCTGTTAATCTCGAACCCTCACCCCAGATAGCCATATTTGGAGTTCCACAAGATTTCAGTCTCCTAACCACCAAAGATTCTAATATAGTAGCATTTACTACACTGCTGGCAAGGCGTAGAATTTTACTAGGATGGAAATCTCCAACTCCTCCTTCAATAGCCATGTGGCTTACAGACATAATGCACTTCCTAAAGTTAGAAAAGATTAAGTTCACGCTTAGAGGTTCAACAAAAAAATTCTACTTGCACTGGCAACCGTTCATTACATATTTTGAGAACCTGACAGCACTTCCTACAAACTGATGCTTTTGTAACCAAGCAGTTTGTTGTCTGCCTTGGCCTCTGAGACCATGACATTTCCAAATAAAACGGACACTAACTTACCTATGAATATATTGTAGCTCATGATCTGACGCCTGAATATGACTTATGTAAGCAGCAATCTCCTACTACATCATTTATACAACCTAGCAGAATTCCTTATGATATTATTTCCCCCCCCAATTTTTTCTACATTTTATTATTATAATTTGTTCGTGTATGTGTATGTATGTATATATGTATGTATCTATGTATATATGTATGTATGTATGTATGAATATATTTGTAAAAAATATATAATTTCTTATAATTTATTTTTTTATCTATTTCTTTACTTAACGTTTTTTAAAAATGTTTTTTTACGACCATACAGATATATATGTATGTATATATATTTTTTTTTATCTACTCACTAAATTGTTGGTAAAATTGGTAACTTGTTTATATGTATGTGTGACTGGATGGACAGATCTATATGTATATATGTATGCAGACATGTTTGAGAGGGAGGGGTGGGTGGAGGGCAGGGAGAAAAACAGAAAATATTCATGCCTTTTTCAATGTACCGTACATGACATCTATACTGGAATAAAAAAATATTATTAAAAAAAAAAAAAATAACACAATAGTGCCATCCACAAAGTTGTGTCACAGCTGCTTGACTGAAACCTGTGAGTGTCCATCTGTTTTCTCCTGTCAGCTCTACAGAGATGTAGAAGGCCTCTTGAACACCTTTAAAGTGACACGCTTACACCTAAACCTCCTTCCAAGGTCTTTTGTCACATGGCATATGGACTGTACCAACAGTATGGGACGTACCACCAACCACATGGGACATACCAACCACATGGGACGGACGTTACGCACATGTCAATTAAATAAAACAGAATCTCTGGTTGTAACAGTAGACTCCTGTACTCCTGTAAAACGAAATCAACATGGCGGTAGAAAAGGGGTACGCTATTCCTAGCTGTGCAACATCTCCCCTTAAGGTAGTGATATGCGTATTAGACCCGTTTTATCGCTAAAGAGAAGCAAAGTGAAATCCCTTGTACTGGCACACACATGTGTTTTCAATCCAGCATTTAATTAGGCACTTTGCCGGTGTATCAGTGTCAATGGAAAAGAGTTGTCAAGCAGGAACAAAAACTGGTGTTGGGGCTCAGCAGCTGTCAACAAGGGTTTTGTCTGAACGATTCTCACGCAGTGACACCACTGGTAGCACAGAAACTCTTTGCTGCTATTCCGCTGAAGTACTGAACCTCGAAACCAACAAGTCTAAATTCAAATGGGTGCCAGACCAGTAGGAAAACAGAAACAACTGTCGGCAACACTCAATGTTTAACTTAGTAAAATAATAATAATAATAATGAAAATGTGAATTGAAATCCCCCCCTCAAAAAATGTGACTTCTGGCTAAATCTGGCACATCGACAGAAATGTTGTTTGTTCACGCTTAGAGGTTCAACAAAAAAATTCTACTTACACTGGCAACCGTTCATTACATATTTTGAGAACCTGACAGCACTTCCTACAAACTGATGCTTTTGTAACCAAGCAGTTTGTTGTCTGCCTTGGCCTCTGAGACCATGACATTTCCAAATAAAACTGACACTAACTTACCTATGAATATATTGTAGCTCATGATCTGACGCCTGAATATGACTTATGTAAGCAGCAATCTCCTACTACATCATTTATACAACCTAGCAGAATTCCTTATGATATTATTTCCCCCCCCAATTTTTCTTCTACATTTTATTATTATAATTTGTTCGTGTATATGTATGTATATATGTATATATGTATGTATGTATGTATGTATATATGAATATATTTAAAAATATATATAATTTCTTATAATTTAGTTTTTATCTATTTCTTTACTTAACGTTTTTTTTTGGTAACTTGTTTATATGTGTGTGTGACTGGATGGACAGATCTATATGTATATATGTATGCAGACATGTTTAAGAGGGAGGGGTGGGTGGAGGGCAGGGAGAAAAACAGAAAATATTCATGCCTTTTTCAATGTACATGACATCTATACTGGAATAAAAAAATATATAAAAAAAAAAAAAAATGTTGTTTGATGTGCATTGTCAACTTACTAAAGAAAAATAAATGAAAGTACAAAAATAAATAAAACGAATGCTACTTAGTAGCAATGTGTTGCCTGTTGCCTGTTGCTGAAGCCCCCCCTCCTCCCCGAATCCCACATGCTTCCCTCTATCCAGGCTCAGAGGGAAGTGGAGGCCAAAGCCAACACAAGAAGTCAAACCAGCTTCCTCACACATTTGACACACACACTGTACATTTGCTTCATTCGGTCCGAGAAGATACATAGTCCCAAAGAGTGCTATCATATCACACACATGCGCGCACGCACTCACGCACACGCACGCACACACGCACACACACACACACACACACAGACACACACACGACACACACGCACAACACACACACACACACACACACGCACAACACACACACACACACCCACACACACACACACACACACACACACACACACACACACACAGACCTCAATCTGTCATGACACGCTGATTTACAGGACAGCGTTCCCTGACCTTTATAAATGAAAGCCAAACAGTTGACCGACCTTTGACCCAGAGGTAAATCCAGTGCCTGCCATGGGGTAATTCTTCATAGCTCCAGCTGCTAGATACGAGGCATTCGGTCCTGAGGAAACATCTGGAAAATAACACATACATTGAATTTTGTGTCAGCTCTTGACTTTACCATAAACAGACAATGATAATAATTACCCAGGCTTGGTTGTGTGTTTTTATATTCTATTAATTATGCTTGCTAGGTTTGTGTCATGTGGTGTAGATTTAAAGGTCTGGTTTAGTACCTTCCCAAATTACACTGTCTTTTATTCTTGGTTCTGGTAAAGGGTAGGTCTACTTAATTTATTGAAAGGGAAACACTGCATACAAAACCCCAGTCTTAATCGAGTAAAATAAAAAAAATATATATATATATTATACTCCAGAAATACAATTTCAACATTTCAAAAAAAAATACTTGAATACAAATGAATACAAATGCACACTGGCAACAGTAATATCCAAAGCGTTCATAAGACGATACAAGCTCAAGTTAGACCGATCGGCTCCGTACTTCACGATATCCAAAAAGAGCACCCCTCTTCGGCCCTATAAATAGCCCACACCCTCATACATCACTCTCTTACATACAATCTTCTGCTTTACAGACAAACAACGGCTGTGCGGAGTATCTGAGGTGAGGTGACATACCTTGATTGGCAGCTGCAGAGTAAACCATGGAGTTATTCACTGGGGCAAGACATCCTTCTGACCCGGAGACGGGGTAGAGAACTGCACCGGCTGCTACAGTGGGGCTGCGGATGAACGGAAGACTGGTTATAGCCAACTGCTGCCTTGCGTGTCTGTCTATATCTTGTGACCCATCTCATATTCAGAAGCCATTAAGGCTGTATATGGAACATAAGTGTAAAGTCAAATGCCTCAACCAGGGACTCAAAAACAAAAGTCAATATGAATTTATGCGTACGAAATAGTCATACACAGCCATATAACGCACAAGATCAAGTTAATGTTAAGGCATGCCACCCCCCCGTCCCGTCCCCGTCCCGTCTGGAAGACGAGCACTGTTTTAAAACACAGTTAAAGATAATTGTTTTAGGAAAAAGGGACTTCAAATTAATCGGACTGAGAGAGGTAGCCTCAGCAACTCAAACCGACACAACCGAAACACATGTTACGCATTTGTCTTCACTTGTCGTCCGCTTGACAGATGGTATGGTTTTGGATCACAGAGATTTTTTTTTGCTGTCTAATCAATTCGGACCCCCTCGTAACTCACCCCTCTGTGTACAGAGAACGGTTCTGCAGGTGTAGTTTTCCCTTCACGTGCTGGTCCCAGTCCTGAGAACACACATCAAACACAAACACACACGCTCGATCAGCTCTGATTCACTGACACAGCCACCCCATCTCAATCCCCCACCCCCCTCTGAACCCCCTGACATACCCCTCTGTGGGCTCATGGGTGGGTACAGTTAAAGGCACAACAACTTGGAGCAGAGAGCCATCGCAACCGGAACGAAAACTGTGGCGGACCCTGTGTTGTTTTGTCAGCCAGCTACAATAAAACACATCTATTTTTCACACATACTAAGAGAACCGAAGGGGTTAAGCTACTGTACGCTTTCTATGTTCATTAATGAAATCTAACTTTTAAACATATGACATCCTGACTACACATACAAGAGCAATACATTCAATAAACACAGAGAATCACCAGGGTTTGTTTGAATGTTTCTCTACAGGAAGTGACATGCTCCCTACTTCCTGTGTGGCCATCAAGGGAGGCTCCACCCACCTTGAGGTTGTAGACCTTCTTGTCACAGATGGTGCACTGGTGTGGCAGGTGGGAGGGAGTCATGGCATGATAGTCGTTGACCTGGTGGGCCTGCAGGGGTACAGAACCCGCAGACAGGGTCTCTTCACCCCCCTGCAGGGTTTGTGCGTATCCCACAAACCCTTGGGTGCCTCCGCCGCCAGGGTTGAACTTGGGCTCAGATGTCGGCTCCTCTGGGTTGTACAGTTCCCCTCTGGCACGAAATGGCTGACCAGTCGCATTCCACACCGTGCATACATTGGAAGCCATGTCCACTTTCCCCGAGTGGGGATGGTTTGCTGGGTTTTTCCATTGCTCCTTGGGGCCAGTGGATGAAAAAGTGTTCAGGTTCTGGTCGTTACCACCAAACCCAGTTGGTTGACTGTCCTGTCCGTAGAAGTCCCTCTGAAACCCGGCATGGTTCGTAGTCTTTGTCTGAGTGTTGATCGGCACCGAGGTCCCGCCCAGGAAACCGTACTGGACGCGTCTGTCTGTATCCGACGGATAGTTTGATACAGCCTTCTTGCCATACTCTGCTCCTTGCTGATTGGCTACCTGCTGCTGCTGCTGCTGCTGCTGCTGTTGCTGTTGCTGTTGCTGCTGCCCCCCTGTGCCTCCTCCGTACTGGTTCATTCTCACATTACTGTGATTCTGGTTGAAGCCTCCACCCACCAGGTTCCCAAGGGCGGTGTTGGGAGGAGGGAAGTTGAGGGCACCAGAGGGGAAGCCGGACTGTGGGTTTCCCATCATGGCGGCGGTCCGGAGCTGGTTGAAGAGAGGCTGAGACATGGCCATATTGGAGAGGACCTGGTTGAGGACACTGGCGGCGGTGGCTGCGTTGGCGTTGCCCCCCACAACGCTATGGGCCAGTTTGAGGCGGTGAAGGGTGAGCTGGGCCTGGAGCTGGGCGAGCTGGAGGCTGGCGGGGGTCAGGACGAGGGGGTTCTGCCCACCCCCACTCAACTGAGCACACACCGGGAGACCCTTCTTATTGAGGGTGTCCAACGCACTGTTACTGTAAATTAAACACACACGAAGATGAATTAGAACTACTGATCCTGTATGCACTGGTACTGTAAACAAAACCAAAAAAGGAAGAGTATTTATTATCATAAAAGCATCTTCAGGCTATAAAACAGGTTTCAGGTTCATATATTGTTGCACTTCAGAGAGAAACCAGTCTGAGAAGCCTAATGACTTGATTCCACCATGCATAGGTGAACAAGACTAGCTTCTTCTAGACAAGCTACATTCACGATTAACGACTTAGCCAACGTCCTGTAGTCTGCGACCTCATTCCACTGGCCTGCTGTCCTTTCATATTGTGATGAATGCTCTCACATGAGGGCTAAACTTAGTGCCCAGCCTCTATCAATCACAACGTCACTGGCATCACCTAACCTGAACTACCACGCCTTTCCTTCCCTCCCAATGGCAAGTGAGAGACCAATTGAATTAGACATGGGCTGAGACCCAAGACATGGGCTGAGACCCAAGAGAGAGTTGTTTCACACAACGAAATGACTCCGCCATGTTGTTTTTCACAGACCCGGGGATTTTGTTCAGGGATTTCATACCTGACACAAACAGGTATTCTGTAATGCAAGAGAACAGCTTTGACATTATGTATCGTCTGGGGTTGAGATGTGTCAAAGATTAGATATCTGGAACACCATGAACAGGAAAAGATCTGGGTCATTTTCCAATTTGAATTTCGGGAACTGAATCTTTGGGAGGATTAGCGCCTGGCTGTCTGTGGTTGGACTGGCTAGGGCAGTTATCATATGGTCTTACAGCGACATTATCACGTCATAAAGTTAGAACAGTTATATTGACTTATGACAAAGTCATAAGACTATGACTATGACTATGATTTTGGGATTGATGTTAACAGACTTTTTATTTGCCACATGAATTGGTGATATGTGTTGGGTATTCCCTAAAAACAATTATTTCCACAAGAGATCAATCCCTACACTTTACACGAAAATAAATGAATAATTTATATATATATATATATATATATATATATTATAAAGATGCTCTTTTTCCAGCAAATCAAGTTGAACAATTTAACCTTACAACCTTACATTTAACCCTCATCATTATGACTTACAGTACATAATGATCATTGCCATCGTTATTATTATTATTATTTATTTTTTTAATTTTGCCATTTAGCAGACGCTTTTAATCCAAAGCGACTTACAATTACGAATTACAGGGACATTCCCCCTGGAGTAACTGAGGGCTAAGTGCCTTACTCAAGGGCACACTAGTAGTGGTGTTGTTTCAGGCGGGATTTGAACTCACAACCTTCCGATCACAAGTCCAACTCACTATCCACTAGACCACCACTACCCCGCATCGTTATAACATTGTCATACCATGGTAATAACCCATTCATAACACATAAAAGTTTAGATCATGGCATCAGCATCTGTTATACTAAAGCATGGGAGGCCTGTGGCTAACCGACTATTAGGAGCTTTAGGACCCCCACAGCAGCTGCCCCATTAACTGCCTGTTTCTGGCAACACCTCCACACACACACACACACTGCCTTGTGGCCATCTTTAAAAGTCCTGCTTGATGGCTTACAAGCAGTAAAATCACATAAACAAGCTCCCTGTCCTTCTGTCCTTCTGTCCCTGTCCTTCTGTCACATACATTTAGAGAGCCGCAATAATAGTCTACCACAATGATCCCCCTGCTCGACCAAACTATACACGTATGAGGCAGTCCTGTCACTCATTAAAAGCAAAGAGGAGGCATGTATCAACATCATGATCATATCCAGTAAAGCATACAATCTTATTTTAAGTTATTCATTATGTGCCGCAGGGATCAATTCTGTTTTCAATTGAGTAAAGTTCAGTTGTGTCAATTAATTTAATTCACAGAGTGGAAACCGAATGAACCCTAACGGCGTATACAGTACACTGCTGTAAGTAGCTCAGGGTGATTATTAGCTGGCTACACACACAGCACATTGAAATGTCGACTGAATTCATGAATCATGAATTCACAATGACTGAATTATATAATCATATAATATCATAAGAACATTATGTTCACTTGCTCTGTCTCTCTCTATCTCTCTATCTCTCTCTCTCTCTCTCTCTCTCTGTCTCTCTCTCTCTGTGAATGACCTCTATAATGCTGTATTTATCCACAGGGTATTATTACTTTTATTTTGACAGCTCTATATTTTAACAGCTCTACCATGCATACTTTTATTTCGATAGTGAACAAATGTATTTTGTTATTGGAATTCAGGGAATTAAAAAACAACAGTTACAAACGACAGTTTAACGACAATACGAGATGAGTAAACTGCAGATTATAAGTAAATTATTTTTGTGATTATTGAGCATCTTTCGATCCTATGAGCAGCAGTTCAAGAGCAGAGCAGTTAATTCATATTTAATTAATATGCTGTACCAAGATGTCATTCTTCATTTTCGTTTTTCCTAGCACCCTCAATAAGCGGAGCGAGGTATATTAAGTGTTGTAAATGTATTTAAGTGTTTAATGTATTTATGTGTTTCATGTGATTTATGTGTTCCATGTCTTTTTGTGTACGGTGTAACCTAAAGTGTGCCTTTCCATGTGTAATATTATGTCATATATAAAATAGCATCTCTCTCTCTCTCTCTCTCTCTCTCTGTGTTCAGACTCACAGTTCTCTCTCTCTCTCTCTCTCTCTCTCTCTCTCTCTCTGTGTGTTCAGACTCACAGTTTATGTACGTGAGCCTTGCAAGCATAGTGTTAAAACCAAGTTGTCTAACACTTGGCGGCAGCCTTGCTCCCTGTTGTACACACACTCTTATCAGAACAAGCATGCTGACGGAGATGTCCATGCCTCCAGCCGATGACTCACATCTATAAATACAACTTTCTTTCCTGTCCGGGTACACAACCTAACCCTAACCCGTAATATACTAATATGGCCTCTCAGACAGCAGCTGACTGAGTGCTAGCCCCATCGGACAAAATCCCGTGATACGAAACCGATTGGATCCAGGTGTCATGTCAGCACACATGACACTTACTGATTGAACGACAGGTGGTCGAGAGTGTTATAAGAGTCTTATAAGAGGGTTATAAGGGTGTTATAGGCAGAATCAGATGCCACACTTGGAGGCCGGGTTCCAGACGGTCGGTACAGAAGTCACCCGGGACAAATTAGCCAATGATTGAGCTGCACGGCAGTTCCACTGCGAGCTGAGCAGCACAGCAGACTGCTATGTCATGCCGATGCAGTTCCTGGCATGTTTAACACCTCTATACAAGTGCTGTGAGATCTTGATATATATCTAGAAATATAAAATATACAGCTGATATGTGTTTCTGTATGCTGATATGCTTTTTTTTTTTTTTCGAGAATAGAGAATTAGATATGCTTTATGCAAGACAGTGTAATTGGTGTAACATTCAGAATATTCCGCGCCCTTGTATTTCACAGCTTTGATGTCCTAAGTTTAGAGCGTCTCTTGTGTATAGGTATCACACACAGATCAGTGTACTGTCTGGCGTCTGCTATGCACCACTAACCATTTAATAAATGCCAGACCCTGTTCTCTGCACACCAGAAAAAGCATCTCACAAACAGAATGTCATGGCCGAGCTTATGTAGACAGAACGTCTGCTTACCCTTGACAGGGTTGGAGGTTTGCCGTTTTAGAACTGTATCTATAGACAACTATAACTATGTATTATTGTACTTAAAAAATAAAATAAAATAAAAAGTAGTTGCAGAACACCTAAATTAAAACTTGCTAATGAAATGCTAAAGGCATACATTGTTATTGTTATGCTATTGGTTATTAAACACAAAGAAAAAGGAATAAGGTTTATGCTGGAACACTGTGTACATTTTAACAGTTGATTGAGAGTTTCTAAATAACATTAAAATCATTCCAAAATCTAACAATATGTAATTGGTAATGTGAGTAAAATGAATCAAATTCATTTTGGTTGCTTGTATTTGACAAGTTCTCATGTAACACTATTACTTAGTCTTATTTATAGTGTAATAGTGTGGAGCTGCAGTGAGAGGGGCAGCATGTTTGATAATTATGGGGGTATGTTGTGAGGATATGCTGTAATGGCATTGTAATGCAGTGTATAATATAAAGTATGTGGGTGTAGTATTAATGGGTGGCAATTCACTTACATCTAGAATGTAACTCATAACATGCCCATCTGAAAAGAACCACGCAAATAGCCAAAAATGTTTGTCCTGAAACGTACTCCTTTTGATAAAGATTTCTTGTTTGAATAAATAATGATGAGAGTCAATGCTGTTTTATACACTGAACAAAATATAAAAATAAAATTTGCTCCAATTTTTCATGAGTTGAAATTAAAGACCTACAACTTTTTCTATGTACACAAAAGGCTTATTTCTCTCAAATTGTGTTCACTAATTTGTTTAAATCTGTGTTAGTGAGCACTTCTTCTTTGCCGAGATAATCCATCCACCTGACTGGTGTGACATATCCAGATGCTGATTAGACAGAATGATTATTGCACAGATGTGCCTTAGGCTGGTCACAATAAAAGGCCACTCTAAAATGTGCAGTTTTATCACACAGCACAATGCTACAGATGTCGCAAGTTTTGAGGGAGCGTGCAATAGGCAGGAATCTCCACCAGATCTGTTGCCTGTGAATTGAATGTTCATTTGTCTACCATAAAACCTCTCCAAAGGCGTTTCCGAGAATTGGAATTGGAAACAACTTTGGAGATGGCTTATGGTAGAAAAATGAACATTAAATTCACAGGCAACAGCTCTGGTAGACATTCCTGGAGTCCTCATGCCAATTGCACGCTCCCTCAAAACTTGCAACATCTGTGGCATTGTGCTGTGTGATAAAACTGCACATTTTAGAGTGGCCTTTTATTGTGACCAGCAATAATCATGCTGTCTAATCAGCATCTGGATATGCCACACCAGTCAGGTGGATGGATTATCTCGGCAAAGGAGAAGTGCTCACTAACACAGATTTAAACAAATGAGTGAACACAATTTGAGAGAAATAAGCCTTTTTTGTATAAAGAAAAATTCTTAGGTCTTTCATTTCAACTCGTGAAAAATTGGAGCAAAACACGTGTTGCGTTTATATTTTTGTTCAGTGTATAATATACAAACATTATTCAGTTAATGACAATCAATTGGTAAATATGTAATGTGTTAATACATTTTCTTCCAAGGAAAAGTATTTATTATTGAAATAAATGTTTGATACAATAACACGTATTTGTGGTGCTTCATGAAGAGTTTGTGGTGAGGTTTACTAGGAGCCAGGGCATTCTCATTTAAATCTGCTGGAATAACAATTTTAGCACAACGTTGAGGCCTTTATTGATTAACCTATACTACAAATAAAATTAAACTGAATAATTATAAAAATGTATAAAACATACAATAATAAAAAATAATACTTAACTTAAAACATAGTAATTGCCCACTTCTATACCACTGTGCTATGGAAGTTTATGAAGTAATAAATGTATCTTTAATAACGTGTATCTAAATAAAAAAAATTGCACAATGTTGTTGGCTTCTTTTCATTACACTATTCTACAAATAAAATGAGAACTCTTCAGTGAGTACTTTATGACAAATAAAGTTATCTTTAATAACATCTAGTATCTAACAAAACAGTATTTTCATAATCCCCAAAAACGTGTTATACTTGCAGCGTGATTAGTACATTTACTCCATTGGCTAGTTTCCCAGGGTAGTGCCCAAAATGATCAACAATTATTTGTGTAGTGTAAAAGTACAATATGTATATAATAAAGAGAAAGAAATAGTTTTAACAAATTGAAAACAATTTTCTTGATAAACAAAAATCAAAAACTCTTAGTTAGTTTATGGAATTTTTGTTTTATCTTTACTAACATGTAACAAAACAATACTTTCATAATTCCCTCCAAAAATGTATACTTGCAGTGCGATTAGTAGTACTCCAGTGCTTAGTTTCCCAGGGTAGTGTCCAAATAAAATGATCACAAACTATTCTTGTTGTGTAAAAGTGCAATATAATAAATACTTGTAACAAATTCAAACTAATTGAAAACTCTTTTCTTGATGAACAAATCTCTCATTCCGACCTTCCTTCTCCCTATAACCATCCTCTCCCTCTACCACAGGGGACACACGTGTTTGATACCATTCCTCAATCCATTCCCTGCATTACAATGGGCCTGTCCATGTACCTCCACCAGCCTCCACTGCCCTGCCTCCACCAGACACCATTTGCAGCCCGCTTCCCTGCTCTTTCTCAGCATGAACAACCAATTTGTCTGGATCACAGTTCTCTTAACAGCCGTTGGACGCAGTGTCCACCAGTCTGACAAATGACTGCAGGAAACCATAACCACCCCAATATATTCTGTTGAGTGTGTAAAAAGCAACAAGTGTTGATTCTATAACAAATGATGGTAGGGTGGTTATGCCGTATCTGTGTCTATATACTGGTAAGACATGGGTAACATTAGCCGGACATACTGAAGACATGACAGACAAGGATTACCTTCAGTTGCGAAATATATATTCTAGTGCGTCCTATAGATTACTGTATACATACAGACACAGTTTAGGAACACAAATATAGAACTAAAACATATTCTGTCTAAATTCTCACTCATGCTAAAAGATATTTCTACAAAGAAAGTTTTTAAATTGTTCTTGCAGAAAATTTGTAACATGTACTCCTTAGTAAATATTAACATGAACATATGTAAAACCAAAATCATTAGATTAAGAAAGTCTACAAACAAAGTCCAAATAAATCAAACCACTATAGCTTCTTCTTTTATCTTTTATAAGTAGTTAGCACTCAGTGGAGGACAATGTAAGAAAAATCAGACACAGCTTTAATATTTTACATACTTGGTTCTTGTAATCAATAAGTTACTTGTGTCTGTAATCATCATCTTTTTATTATTTATTTATTTTATTTTACCTTTATTGTACCAGGTTAGTCTCTTTTAGATTAAGAATCACTTACAGCCAATGGTAAATCTTACAGCAATTTAGTGCAAATGCCAGTGTTAAAGCTTATGTACCTCTCCATGTTGAACACTGTCACTATATAGAATAACATACTTTATTAATCAATATGACATGGCGTACCCAGTAAACATCAAAAGTCAAATGTTAATCTGGAAAATAACACGTTTCAACAAATCTTATAACAAACAAAATGATAAATCCTGTACAATGCTCTGCAGTTGGTCCATATTTTTTTTTACAGTTTAATCGGTTTTTACACAGTTGAACAGGTTTTTGCACAGTTCTTCCCCCACACAATTTCCCTTCCAAAGAGATGAAAGAAAGGTATTCAGACAGAACCACAGGCCATAAAGACCAAACCCGCAGAGTTTTATGATAGGTAACAAATTGGAACAAGGTGACAAAAAAAAAAACAGTTATGGAACACTCTTTAGAATGTGTTTGAGCCCCAACCTCAACACACGACCCTGCTATTGGTTATAGCCTACATCAAGCACAAGCATAATCCTACCTACACACTCACACACACACACACACACACAGACACACACACACACACACACACACACACACACAGACACACACACACACACACACACACACACACACACACACACATATGCACACGCATGCACAAACACACACACACACACACACACACCTCTAGTATGAAAAACACCCCACAAGGGGAACAGAAAAGTCACACCAACCTGAACGTGGCCCCTGAGGAGTCTCCACCTCTACGTTCTGCCCTACTACTACTGTTATACACCACAGAGTATAGTAAGACCTCTGCCCGATGACTGAAGTGTGCCTCACCCCTCAGTCTACTAGCACTGTTGCTAACGTTAATGGTAACACCACCACCTCTATACCACAGCCTACTGTCTATTGCCTACTGCCTACTGCCTACTGACGGCTGCCCTTTCCCTATGAGGTTGCCCCTGCCCTCAACGGTTATTTGCCACCAGATGGGGATGGGAGGGATGGCAGTGATGAAATGTCACAAGTGGCAAGCATGTGTGTGGACGGGGGACTGAGGGCTATGTTACATGGCTGTACATCTCCAAAGAAAAGAATTTAAAGAGCATTCATTATGCTATACTTCATATGTACAGTATGTCAACTAGTTAGTGATACTGATAGTAAGAGGCAGAGGTGGAGCTGCTTGACGGCTTGTTTGAGTCCTGCTATAGGATTAAACTCTGAGGAGAATTTTAAAAAAAACAATTGGTTTGTTTTGTTAAATTTTAAGGGAAAAAAACTACTTTTTCAAAAACCTTAATATTCTAGCTAACATTTTGACTGCAGCCAAATCGAGTATTCAAAGACAAGTATTTCTATATAAAGTGTAATATAGTTTTTTTTAAGAATAAATATAAACCACTGATGTTCTGATATTGTGTACTGATATACACCTTCATACATTAATACATTTTTAAAGGTGCAGGAGAAAAAAATTATTGGCTATGATGATGTGCTAATTTTGTCATACAGAGACTCCAACATGGTGTGAATTTCGGCCATACATTCCCCTCAGTAGGAACACAAGCTGAAGAGATATGAATAATAAAAGTATAATTAACTTTAATAGCTGCAAACAGACATCATGTTGCTTTTAATGACCCTGGTAGGAAAGTAAATCACTTGAGAGATAAACATGACGCTGTTTATTCACTGCTGCTAAAGGGTGGAAACATGATATGGGATATTTAAGAGATTTGATTAAAAAAGATATAAAAGTAGTTTTTTTCTTGATATTTTCCTTGTTAACAAAACTGACTTTAAAAGTAATTCGAAGAGGACACAACTCAAAGAGCGCCCTTTCTAAGTAGCAGGCCGGCCCCCAGCCCCCCCCCCCCCACCCGCCCCCATGCCCACGTCCCTGTCTTATCATGTAACATGCCCTTACATAATCTCATATTATGTTTACAACCGCAACTTTATGGTACTAACATTCCAACAATACTGCTAAAATGTTTACTGTTTTCATTATCATCAGCACATAGAATTTCAATAAAACATGTTTAGTGAATGGACATAAATAATGAAAATCAAGTTAATTCATACATTCATAAACCATGCAGCATTATGCAGCATTATGCAGCCTTGTTAGATGTTAAAATACTGTTCTGTAAAGTGCAAAGAATTACCTCTGGGTATAGGACATTATAAAATAAAATGTGGATAATGTTTAGATATTTACGAAAATGTAATTTCAATAATGTTTTAGGTCGACTGAAATAATGAGGAAAACAATGTAAATGCATACATAACATAACATATGTTAATCCCCCTTCTCACTCTCTAAATACATATGTTCAAATTAAGATGTCTTCATTTATTCTCTGCCCATTAATCAAAGTGACAGAGTGATAGTTAACCATGATAGTTTATGTGGGTGAAAACACTTTTAAACATGGCTTATTTTAATCCACTAGGTGGCGCTATAGGTGTTTCGAACAGGCTCCAGGGATTCCCAGAGGGATAATTGAATTAGCCATATGAGGGCACTGTAGACTTTGAGATTGATCTGTGCTCTCATTCATGTCTGCCCATACACCATTTAGTAAGATTAAGATAAGTTTAGATTACATTACATTTGCCAGTAAAAGCATAGTAATTTTTTCAGTCAGACTACGGGGAATCTATGATTAAACTTTTGTGGACTATATAACAATATTACTACAAATGTATAGCTTCGAACTGTGTTTCAGAAATATTTTTTTACCTCAAAGAAGTCTACAGATTTACTATGTTAAAGGTGTCTTTTTGGATGTGGAAATTCTGCATAATGCTGTTTTAAATGAACACATGAACACAATACCATAAGATTGTGACGGTCCATGAACTACAACTTTCTATACTGTAATCACACACACACACACACACACACACACACACCTATATGCACACATGCAGACACAGACGAATGCATACAGGCATGCACACACGTATGGCGACACACACACACACACACACACACACACACACACTCAAAGCACATGACCCCATAAGAACCCATGACCCACCCGGACACTGATCCGAGACATCCATCACCGGCAGTGATGCCCCTTGACTCCTCTCAGCCAGTCAAAACCAATCAATCACATTCCTGAACCCTAATTAAGCTTTTCAGCGAATCCAAAGTCTGCTTAGTCATCAGGTGGCCTGGGTGCGAGGGGTGAGGCCTGGGTGAGGGCCCTGCGTCAGTTTTCCTAGGTCTGTGGCTTTGCGTGGTATTTGTCACAGCTGAGGGGGCCCTTTGATTTATCGTTCCCCAGGAACGGGTGAGGCTTCTTGGCCACAGACACATGGGTCTGGCCCCTCCTGAACACCATGGATCCAGGGGCTGCGGCTGGAGGTGTTTGAGTCACGTCAACGGCGGTGAGGAGAACATTCCCACGAGGACATTTTTAAAAGGTCTAAATTTATGTTATACCGTTGGTTAAATGTGGTCTTTTATTAAGTAATATAAAAAATAGAGTAAACTTTACAAGGCGATACTCAAAGTATCATGCCCTCCTGCCATGTCTTTTGCTGTCAAATAAACCTTCACACACACACGCACGCACGCACGCACACACAGGCGCACGCACACAGCAGCTCCATGATCTTATTTCAGCCGCTACCAAGGTGTAACTTAGGATATCGGGGTCACCAAGAAACATGCAGGTTAAATAGAACCTTCTTGGTCGACAGCTGCCCTGCAACTGGTGGACTCCTAAGAGCATTCCAACATTCATGTAGAAAGGAGGAAATACTGCAATTAGTGTTGAACTGTTCCTACTAAGTAGACTCTAGGGTGTCATGGACACCTGCCGCACACGTTCAGTTAATGTCAAGTTGTATGCACAATTATACAACAGTTAGTTCCGACCAAGTAATTTGATTGGACAAGAGGCATTCCATGAGTTACAATATATAGTATAACAGCACTGGGACTTTTAACTATATGTATCACTCCGCTGCACAGGTGTTCTACTAAATGACCGTTAATTAGACTACATTAACGGTCATATAGCCTAGGCTACAACAGAAACAGAAGATGGATATATTTCCAAATATAACATTTGACTTAAATTATGAATCAGAAGGAGAGGACGAAGGTACTTCAGTGCAAACCCCCAGGTGTGCTGATATGACACCGGCCGACCTGGACAAATTGGAGAAGAGTAAAAATGAAATTAACACCGTAGTTTGTGTCCAGTCTAGTCCAGTTGAACAGTCCCGTTGCGGAACTATTTTTTCTTGACGGAGCCAAAATAAATGATTAAATAAACAAACAAATCATAATCTGTTGTCACTTATTACTGTTAACTAATAAATTGCGCTGTAGAACTGCGGCCTCGTACCTACGACCGAATCACAGCTGTGCTGATATTCAGTATAACACACTCCCTCTCGTGTGATATTGCTTAATTAATTGATTGCAAACTCCACAGTTGACTGTGGTGATGCAACCCTGCAAGTAAGCTTTGTACTGTGGCATTTTTTTGTAATGACTTCCTGTCATCACTCCAAAACCCCTAAAGAATAACTAAAGAATAATTCTGTCTTTCTGCTTACTTGAGCACCGGTCAAAGTGCACTCAAGAATAAAGCACAAATTCCCCAGGGAATATTTGACCGTATCAACACATGCCCCCCATATTTGCAGTATCTACCATATCGAATGCTGTGGGGTTGTTTTTTGATGTGGCCGTGCTGACAAGAGGTAGCAGCGTTAGGCCAAGTTACCTGTATCCTGCTGACGGGGTCTCATACAGGGTGCTGAGAGCACGTCAAGATGGACACTTAAGTCTGTGTGTGTGTGTGTGTGTGTGTGTGTGTGTG
Source organism: Nansenia antarctica (assembly GCF_963989245.1). Lineage (NCBI taxonomy): Eukaryota > Metazoa > Chordata > Actinopteri > Argentiniformes > Microstomatidae > Nansenia > Nansenia antarctica. The sequence continues at coordinate 17,133,905 of NC_137675.1, forward strand.
TGTGTGTGTGTGTGTCACTAGAGACTCCCTGGCATTGTGAAAGGAGCAGCAGGAGGCGTGATCCCGGCTAAAGTCTAAAACTAACTAGGAGTTGTTGGGTTACCTCACAGTAGCCTCAGTTGGAAATAACCCCTAGTCACATGCTTGGCACTTTGAACATCTGAAAGGATCGGATTGGATAGGATAGGATAGATAGGTGTGTATGTGTGTGTATGTATGTCATATGTGTATGTGTGTCATAATTAATATACGTAATTAATGTAATTAATATACTACTTAAAGTACCCTAGGGGTATAGGCAAGGGATTGGCTTGGAATTGGAGCGTGCATAAGAGTGTCACAAGGCTCTTTGGCTGAGGTTACTGTAGGTAATAGGAGGGTGAACTGTGAACTTGTATGACAGCCAAAAGCCTTGACATGCCATTTTTCTGCTGTGCTGTAAAATATATTTATAGCGAGTTCCCAGGAGTAGAATAAATGTATTTGATCAGTGGCTGGTTTGTCCATTAACAGATCACAAGCCCATACAAGCTGAATGCCCAAATTATTTCAAACAGAGAATCCCATTTTGCACTGACTTATTCTCTCCTATGAATGAGCTTAAGTCTACCCCGACAGTGGACAGCAACATCAGAGCTTTTTTAGTGTACAGGGTGACGTAGCTCTCTAGCTCCCCCTCACCCCTCCCTATCTCCCTTCTTCCCTTTCTCTCTCTCTCTCTCTCTCTCTCTCTCTCTCTCTCCCTCCCTATATCTCAGTCCAAGGCAAGCATAGCATTTCACCATCTGTCAGCGCCTGCGAATGCCAATCACACCCGGTCACACCCGGCAACGTGTGCCTCCTTGGCCAATCAGAGCTCAGTTCCCCTCTACCTTCTCCTGCCCTCCCCCACCCCCACTCTCCCTCCGGTGTCCACACATGGAAAACTATGCCCATCGGGCTGGGGTGGGAGGTAAGGCCTCCTCTCTGGTCTCTCTCTACCCTGTAAGCCCTCTCTCTGTTCTCTCTCTCCGGTCAAGGCACAGCAGCGCAGTGATAGTGATACCTCTCTTCTCTCATGGTAGGGATATGTAAGATATGTAGGATACTTCAAGGCATGTATAGGATATGTAGGACACTGTAAGGCTTGAATAGGATATGTAGGACACTGTAAGGCTTGTATAGGATATGTAGGACACTGTAAGGCTTGTGTAGGATATGTAGGACACTGTAAGGCTTGAATAGGATATGTAGGATACTGTAAGGCTTGTATAGGATATGTAGGACACTGTAAGGCTTGTATAGGATATGTAGGACACTGTAAGGCTTGTATAGGATATGTAGGATACTGTAAGGCTTGTGTAGGATATGTAGGATACTGTAAGGCTTGTGTAGGATATGTAGGACACTGTAAGGCTTGAATAGGATATGTAGGATACTGTAAGGCTTGTGTAGGATATGTAGGATACTGTAAGGCTTGTGTAGGATATGTAGGATACTGTAAGGCTTGTGTAGGATATGTAGGATACTGTAAGGCTTGTGCGTATTAGTTATGGCAGAGGGTTGGGGTGAGATGGGAGAGAGAGAGGGAGTGGGTGTGAGAGGGAGTGGATGAGAGAGAGAGAGAGAGAGAGAGAGAGAGAGAGAGAGAGAGAGAGAGAGAGAGAAGAGAAAGAGAAAGAGAGAAAGAGTCAACACGAGGAAGGAAAACTATTCCCACTGGGCTGGGGTGTGAGGGAAGGCCTTCCAGAGTGAGAGAGAGAGAGATGCCAGGAGAAAGGAAATGAGGCATAGCCCATAGATCTCCCAAACTGTCCTAGAAGAATGCGTTCACATCTTGCACACATCCATCACTGACCAGAACCACTGAGCCCTCTTGATGTCAGCTACTGTATGCATAGAAAGACCCTTTCTTCCTCAGTATCTGTCTCTAGAATTGAATCGGATATGAATGATTTGATTCTCCATACGAGTGCTACGCAATTTCAGACCTGAATAAAGATGCGCTGGATACCGACCCTGTTTAACCCTTGTGTGATGTTCACTTTTTGGACCCTTTCGTAATGTTCGGGTCCAGTTGACCCGGGACATCATTGGGGTTTTAAAAGCACTTGTCCTGACACGGTGCTCCTAGTCCCAAGGGTGACCCGTACAAGGGGGTATACTCAGGGCGCAAGAAAGCCCCAAAATAGCCCATAATATTAAAGGGTGCCTCCTGTGGGCACAAACAGGTACTGTACCCAATAATGCACAATAGGTACTGTGTACACATTCAAAAGTACATATCTTTTGTTCTGTGGATCTAGGGGGCTGCCCTTTGGAGAGGCTGGAGCAGAGGATGCTTAGTAACAACCCACAAAGTGTCAGACCCCTGGGAATAGGTGGGACCGAACGACAGCATGATGAGTAAAAGCGTTTTTACGCACATGATGCCCCTAACTTTGAAAACGCAAAATCCACTATAATAAAGTGTCATAAATCAAACTTATCTAGGAAAAATGTTAATGAAACAATGTTTTCATTGCTCTTTATTATTTAGAATTTATATTCTCAATTGAATTTCACATTTATCTAATTATAATCAAAGCTGTAAAGAAAATACAGGTGATGAACAAGAATAGAAATGAAAGAACCAAACTAAGATTGTTTTTGCCAATAGCTATGAAATACATCTCTCAAAAATGTCTGCAAATGCTGAATCACAAAACACGAACGGAATGTACACTGTTTTCACTGTCACTGTCGAAATACAGTATTGTCTGAAAAATCCCAAATAATTCTGAGATATCACTGGCTACAATTGTGTGTTCATGGGTATGCCTATCTACACAACACATGAAGCACAGAATGTGACAGTGCGTGTACCTCAGTGCAAGAAAATGTAAAAATGCTTACAATGTTGCACTTCATAGGGTAAAAAGTGTGAGAACAGACGGCTTCTTGGCGTGGGAAAGCCAGATCCCAAATAATTCTGAGATATCACTGGCTACAATTGTGTGTTCATGGGTATGCCTATCTACACAACACATGAAGCACAGAATGTGACAGTGCGTGTACCTCAGTGCAAGAAAATGTAAAAATGTTTACAATGTTGCACTTCATAGGGTAAAAAGTGTGAGAGCAGACGGCTTCTTGGCGTGGGAAAGCCAGAGCAGAGGTGTGTGAGTGAGTGAGTGTCAGTGTGAGTGTGTGTATGTTTCTGTGTGTCTCTGTGCATTTTTTTTTCACTTTTACATTTTTTCATAGAAAATAAGCCAAGGCCATGGAGTTTCATATCGATAAAATGTATTCTTGTACCATTTCTCTTTAAGTAAAAATGTAAAACGGGTCCAGTTGACCCGAACACCACACAAGGGTTAATGGCAAAAGAGCATGCAAGGGAATTGGTATGGTTGTCTAATATGTTAGGCTGATGATACATCATGTTAGAGCCTTTCACACACTAAGCCAGACAATGGAGATTAATGAGGCTTCCTTAAATCTGTAAAACACACACACACACACACACACACACACACACACAACACACACAAACACAAACACTATAACCATATGGCCCCACATGTCTCCATCGTGAAAATGACCGGCACTGCAGTCTAGCCATTAGCACAAATTAAACCTAAACAATCAAGATAACAGAGTTGTTTCAGCTGGCTGGCAAAACAGCTGGCTGGCAAAAAGGAAAACAGGAGAAGAAGAAAAGGGAAAAAAAACAAACAGGAAAAATCCTTTGTGTAACTGAGAAACCTGATTGAAAGCCACTGGACAAAATGGGTTGGATATGCCCTCCTAATCATCGCCAAGGGAAGGCTTGACAATGTTGGCATTGATCCTCAATCACAGCACTGTTGAGGACATCAGAGCGACCAGGATCGAGGCATGCAAAGTGAAAGTCCACACAATAATGGGAGACTATACAGAGAATTCTATGTATTCAGAGAATGCTTGTGTTATTGTGGGATGGTGGTTATGCTTATAATGCATTATACTCGTTACCACATTTCTACGGACGTTCAGTACTGTAGGTCCATCAGCTGGACAATCAGCAGAATCTATAGGGGGTATACCAGTGTATGGTTATAATGCATTATGACTTGTTATAACTACCATTAAATGAAGGCTTTAAGTGAAGTGTTACCAAGTTCTTACAGATGTCCATACAGCCTGTGCATGGTAATTAATTACTATATGTGACAGCAGCTGGTGAAACCGGGAACAAGTAGCCAACCAATCAAAATGTTCAGACTTGTGTTCGATGACACAAAAGTCTGAACTTTAAATCGGCTGCCGACTTGTTCCCAGTTTCACCAGCTGCTGTCACATACGCCACGAGAAAGCAATACAGTGCAAGGACTTGGCTGTATTTCTGTGTTCATTCTGTCACCTATTGATCACTGCTAAAACGCACGCCACATAATCAGCAATAAAGAACGTGGCGTCTGTGTGTCGTTTAGCATCCGCAGCTAAAGCGCTTAAGTGTTTTTTTTTTGTTTTTTTTACTTCAGTTAACAAGAATGGGGAACTGGCAAGTCTGCGAGCCACAGGGGGGCAAAGCGTTACTGGTCCTCTATCTTCACCAGGGGACTTGCTGACAGCTGTATCATCACACACACACACACACACACACACACACACACACTCCAACCAACAGAAACAAACACGTTAACAAAGGAAGCGACTTGGCGCGGGCGTGGGAGACAAGCGAGAATAAATTCACAACGAGGGTCCAATTACAGTCATTTGCTTTAAGCCACCTATCATCAAGGCCCATCAGCAGCTCCTCCTGCTCTCTGTCCCTCTCCTCTCCCCCTGGGCCAGTTGATTAGCCTGAGGTTAATAGACAGAAGACTTGTTAGCTCGGACCAGACACTGTCCTGAGCACCTGCTCCTCCCTTCGGACTGTTTGGGGTAGCCCCATTAACATGTCTGACTTTAAATCACGACAGAGCAGAGAGAGGGGTGCAGGGTACACAAGAGAACAGACAGAGGGGTGCAGGGTAGAGAGAGAGAAGGGATGAAGGGATGAAAGGCCTTACCTCACACCCCAGCCCCGGTGGGCATAGCTTTCCCATGTGTGGACTCACCTTGTCTGTTCTCTCTCTCTCTCTCTCTCTCTCTCTCTCTCTCTCTCTCTCTCTCTCTCTCTCTCTCTCTCTCTCTCCTCTCTCTCTCTCTCTCTCTCTCTCTCTCTCTCTCTCTCTCTCTCTCTCTCTCTCTCTCTCTCTCTCTCTCTCTCTCTCTCTCTCTCTCTCTCTCTCTCTCTCTCTCTCTCTCTCTCTCTCTCTCTCTCTCTCTCTCTCTCTCTCTCTCTCTCTCTCTCTCTCTCTCTCTCTCTCTCTCTCTCTCTCTCTCTCTCTCTCTCCTCTCTCTCCTCTCTCTCTCTCTCTCTCTCTCTCTCTCTCTCTCTCTCTCTCTCTCTCTCTCTCTCTCTCTCTCTCTCTCTCTCTGTTCTCTTTCTGTCCCGTCCCTTCCTGTCCCGTCCCTGACACTCCTCCTCTGTGATAGCAGAGTGATAGCAACCTCCAGGAATAGCGCTCTGACGTTCTGCCATTTTGTTTCCAGAGAGAGAGCGTTTCCAGTGATTAGGGAACCGAGGGATAGAGGCAGAGCTTGGCAGAGGGGTATCTCATTAGGCCTCTATGTATGCAAGGCATGGCTGCCACCATCGGCTAGACAGCAGCCCATCAGCCATGCCAAGACAACTGAATCATAAATCCTATACTGTACGTTTTTGAACACACCTGTCTTTCAAAACACGGACGAGTCGGTTGTTATGGAGGATTATGGTCCTTGAAAGCACATACTTCGGAGGAGTCCACTTGAAACCACACTTTAGATAAGACGGTGCCAGCATCAATCCATTGAGACTGACCCAAACTTTAAATAGCAAATTCGAGATTAGTTCCATTTTTCAAAACACTCCAAAGAAGGTTACCTGAAGGGTTACCTCATTTCATAACCCACCACATCAAAAAGAAAAGAACACAAGGTTTAAATGGGCTTCTATTCAAGCTATGTATATACGATTCTGTCATCCCCCCCACAGAGTTAAAGAGTGTTTCAGTGTTATGCAAGATTTTGGGCTTTGTGAATCAGCTCACTCCAGCCACATGAGTCACCAGCTAGCTGCTACAACTATGTCCCATTTTGAACCCCCTGCTATTTGAATTACTTAAGACATTAGAAGCCACAAGGATATAAAAGGTCTTAACGCTTTGGCGCTGATCTATGGCAACTGGGGAACAATCACAATTGTTCCAATGTGTCTGCCTACGCTGGCTCACTTATTAATAATAACCTCCCGCAGGGACGAATGCTGCTTTGAGTTAACATATCTTGATGTTAGGAATATGCTAATGAAGGCAATTGACTGCATGAACAATCCTTTGGAGTGTTAGAGTGCATTTGAATCAATCTGGTCGTGACTAATACACATTGACATGGATGACGATTGATGATTCAGATGTCAAAAGGTTTTTACAAAAACAACAAGTCGATGTGTTATCTAGACGATATTACCATGTATGGAGAAACAGCAACATCTGCCCCTGCGAATAGATACTGTAGCCTCAGCCTTCATGTGACAGATTGGATTCTTAACATAGTGTCCACCAGGCTAATGCAATGTGAAATAACTTCAGTTTTGGGTTCCCTGTGAAAACGGAATTAGAATAGGGTTAGGGTTAGGGTCATTAATTAATTTGTTAATATGGTGTGGAGTTTGGCAGAGGTGCCTCGTTTTTGATTACAGGAAAGATAATCCGGAGAGAAGCCGGTGACAGATCACATGACTGTGGAGGACGTGGCTCTCCTGGGTGCCTATAGGACATTTCTGTTGCCACCCTGCTCGACCCTGTGTAGATTTATCTTTCAATTACAATGTGTTAACTTGCTTGCTTTCCATTGGCCTAAATGGGCAGTAGTCAGTACTGTATGTACAATGAGGTGTCAAAGACAGACAGAGGAGAGAGAGAGAGAGAGAGAGAGAGAGAGAGAGAGAGAGAGAGAGAGAGAGAGAGAGAGAGAGAGAGAGAGAGAACACAGTGAGAACAGTGAACGCAGTCGATACAGGAGCTTCAGTATTAGTTTCCCCATGTGAGAAAAGAAGCAAAACTCAAACTCCACTTCCCTGCACAGGTCCTGGTTTTTCATGAATGATGACACCGTACTGTACTGTATCGATATAACATCTAGCAATAGAGCGATCAACGTGATTCATGTTTGCGACTAAGCAGATCATGAACGCTACGATCACCCAAATCTCCTAAAACAAGACATGTTACAGTTGATTAATGTGTTGATGCTGGGAGCTCTTTCCCAGACCTGTATCAAATGTGATAAATCACAATAGCGGAACAAGAGGAGTGTGTGAGTACTGACAGCAGTAGATAATAGAATATTATATTTTAGCATTCCGAACCCCTCTTATTTATCTAACATGATGCATGGTCGACCGCTGTCCGCGCAAATCTTGGCACGGGACGAAAGGTGAACTTTTTTCCAACTGTCAACAAGTCCGACAAAATGTCGATGGGCCGCGATCACACCTTTGCGCCATTGGCCGGCAGGGGTCACATGCACACTCCCCAGGGAGCTCCATGGCAGATATCGGAGATCGCTATCCATTAACGACGGTGTGCAGTTCATATCTAAAATTACAAATGGTGAGTTGTACAATTATATATTAAACCTCCTCTGACCACCCACCCCCATTCCCTAACACACCTGCTGGCAAATCTAGGCAGAGTGTGTGGTGGGGGGGGGGGGGGAATGTTGGCATGCTGTATAATTTATACTGCACATGTCCCATCTGGTGCTATGGAGAGACCATGTGTTCTAAATGTGCCTAGAGGAGACCAGACATTATACAGGCCCCATCGTCTCCTTTTCCAGGAGGGGTAAAACTAATACGATCAGTTTATGGAAAAAACAAGATGATACATCCTTATAGTGTGTCATAGTGTATCTTAATACACCACAAATCACTTGTCTGTTGGAGGGGTTGATTACCAGAGGTGGGGAAAAGAGTTGGTGCCTTGGTGAGGGCTAAAATAATTCATCAGTCAGGACTTCTTTGGAGTACACAGGGTAGTGCTCAGGGTTAGTGCATACTTTATTTGTGTTTGTGTACTTTAGGATGGAGAGATTGTAAAAGAGGCTGGTGGAGGTAGAAATAGATACCATTCTTCATTACATTACAATTAACTATTTCAATCAATCATTTATTTATCTCTCCGTCCTATAAGTCCACCAGCCTCCCTTGGTGTGTGTACACTGTTTTACTCATCGCAACATACTACTATTTATATACTATGTATTTCCTAAATTCCATATTGAAATCCCTTTAATAGAGAAGATGATCACAAAAAACTAATCACACACTAGATACAAATGTATTCTACTGTATACCCAAACTAAGATGTTGCTCAAAAACTTCTGGGGTCAACTCCCCTGTGTCGGACAGAACAAGTAAGTCGTTTATAGGATTATGACTGAGTTGTCATAGAGTTTGTGTGTTGTTTCAGAAACACGTGGCTTGCGAGGGCCCTTCCCCATCCTCCCCATTGATAGTGAGTGCAGGCCGATTGGTTCACTGACAGGGAGATGGTGCTCTGACATGAGGTTCTCTAGTTTCACTAGTTTTTAAAGGCTGGTCATAGGAATGCCTTTTACACACTCCTCCTCCTCCTCTCTCCCTTCCCTTCCCTCCCTCTCTCCCTCCCTCCCTCGTGATCGACCTCCATATGTGAAATTTCAATATTGCTTACACAACACCAGGTGCTCTGTGGGAAGACCAAGAGGATGGCCGCCACGAAACCGCCGTCTTCGTGAAATTGTGTCCTTTTAATTTATATTATTGACATTTACCCCTCAAATATACAATAACTGAAACTGTGAGAAGCATGACGTCTATGTGTTCACACTAATACTGCATATCCACTACTAGCTATCTGAACTTCTGTTACTTTGGATGGTAAAGATTTGATCATGACATTTATGGACAAAGCTATGTTCTGTAACAGAAGCACTAAGTAGGGCATTGTAAACGTATAATGCAATCATTGTATTAACATGTAGGCAGGTTCTACAGTTACGTTTGCGGCCTTGACGCTATGAACCGTGCGGTTTGACCACACTCCGGTCACTTCTGGTCGAGGTCAAATGCCAATGCTTTATCACCCTTCTCGATGTTCTCTCATCTCTGCTCCAACATTAGCGAGGGGCCACCACAAGTAGACGATTTACAACATGTCACGTAAAAAATGGTGAAAAAAACCCAAGACAGAAACACAGTCAAATACACCATGAAAAAGAAAAACAAAGAGAGAAAAAAGGACTATATTTCATGGTGACTTTTGGATTTCCCCGGGGTCCACTTTGCTGCGCTAGGCTAGTCTGAGCTGTATAAACCATTTCCCTGGCCTAGGTGGTCTTTGCTGAGAGGTCCATGTATGGGCTACCGGGTCTCAAAGTAGCATTTCATGTTTGGGCATTCCAGAACCCTCGGAGGGAGAGACACCACCACACCCTCACTGAAAACTATCCCAGATCTTAACACTTCAGTTAGAGTTGTGAGGGTGCCTGAGATCATAAGAAAACATTTAATATAGCATAGTATCATACTAAAACATTTAATATAACATCGTCTGATCCTGTGATCCTGTTCTATTAGAGCACGAGGGAAAATATTAGTAATCACACATAAACAGACTTGTTCAGTATTAAACTCAATCTGAAATAATTAAAGAGAGATTTTAGGTGGGTTGCGAGTGCTAGTGTACCTACCGACTAAGATCAAGCGTATGAGTCATGTTACACGAATGTATTGATAATTATAACCCCCCTCCCAGTCATTCGCCCCCAACGGAGCGAACATCTGAACATTGCCAAGATCTCCGCAAGGCAATCTCTCCTAAGGCTGAGAAGCGGAGGAGGGTCACTGTGCCAACACGGAGCTATAGATAGCAGGAACCCTGAGGTGGAGATGGGGGACCACTGGCTAGGTGATGGCTTGTACTCTGACCGCTATAGAATATCCCTATGATCCCTGTGAAATTCTATAATCACTAAAAGCCTCTCTTTCGGTAAACCTTCTAATAACAGACTGTAGAACACATGAGCGGTGTTGTGGCTGTCTGGGTAGGGAGTCAAGCCTGCCGCCATATCCTGTTTCGGACCACTCATTCCCCTCCCCTGTCATTTCTCGAGTGGGGGCTGATTTTCAAAATAGAAAGGCGTATTAACAGAGGGTTATCACTAGACAATGACACACATTCATTATAACTAATAGCATGTGTCATGTGACCGGGCATATGAGGACAGTTATATGACAAAGCCACACTCCACACTCCCACTCCCGCCCACCAAATCTCTTAATTCTCATTTAGAGGAAGTAAACGCTGTGAAGACAATCACTAGAGAATTAGTGTGTATTACTAATTAAATCTTTTTATAGAGAAGCAAAGAATACATTTTGATAAGAGGAAGGCATTTAGAATGAGATTCAGCATATCAAGTTGACAAAGGTAGGCCTATTACAGAGGGAGTCCCATTGAGACCACAGTCTGTTTCACAGGGGAGCCCTGCTTTTTACAACCATATGTCGTACAAAATTACAACATTATAAAACACAATCAGGAAAAACAGTCACATTTTTCAATAAAGAGATTCTCAATCAAAATGTGGAATTGCCGGAGCGACACTAGAACAATCAACTGCAATGACCAGCAGTGAGGTGTGCCAAAACTAAAAGCACATTTAACCAATTTAGTGGAGACCAGAGGAATACTGTATACTATACTACTTGTCTACTACTGCACTACACTACTACTGTATATGTACAACTAAATTATCTATATTTGAATGTCCAACTCGGGACTGATGCTGAAAATAAGCACAAACTAAAGCAATGCATCTGACTCTTGATTATTGAATGTATCAATATTTCAATCGTATCTGTCCCTACTCTAATAAACTACTATACAGTATATACGTATGTCCACTATACGACCACTGTATAATACAGTCCAAGTTCTTAAATGGGAATTGGGAGGAGAGAAACAACAGCTCAGGCATTGAATTGGATGCCTGTAGATCATTCTGCAACCCTGCAGTACTGTAGGTAGGCCTACACCTAGAATGAGCAACTGGTAGGAGTATCAGAGGGGGTTACATTAACTGGCTGCCTTTGTGACGCGTGAGGGGGATTTAAATGTGATTTCCTATATTCTGTTCCCTCCATGCGGATGAAAGCAAGATGCCTTTGGGGTGAGCACACGTGCTGCAAACTCCCTTCCCTCAGCTGTTGGCGAGCACGGGGAGCCTAGTGAAGTATGGCTGTGGGACTTAAAACAGAGGCTTTAGTTCGCCGCTACTCGCTTCCATGAAGCCGAAATTCTCCTACTATTATAACCAGGGGAGCATACAGAACATTCTCCACAGTTAAAACACATTGGAGATATCTTCAATATGTCATGTCTTTGTGTGCATTGAAGGGCGCAAGGGTAGACAGAGAGATAGAGGAAGAGAGAGAGTCCACTTCCATAGGAGTGGCTACGAGCTAGCTCTTTGTCTCTAATAATAGGCCAAGTGGTTATATTAATAGGTCGCCATGTCAATACCATTTTTTCATTTCCCTACGCAGGTTCGACCTCTGGTATAAAACCTAGGATTAAGCCTGGTCCACAGAGCGAGCTTTGAGTATGACTAACTCATACTCAATCATCATAGAGAACATTATGGAGAAGGGCAAATTGTTTCTGAAATGTGGAGTGCTCGAGTGAATGGGTGACACACATGCTTAAACACACATACACATACACACACGTAAACGCACACAAACACACACGCACACGCGCGCGCACACACACACACACACACACACACACACACACACACACACACACACACACACACACACACACAATCAGACACTGAGACACCACAGCCCATAAAGGAGTTTTATGATAGGTAATAAATTAGAACAAAGTGGCGAAAAAAAGATCAGTTAGGGAACATTCTTTTAGAAAGTGTGTTGAACAAGACGACCACCCGATCACCACCCCCCCAACCCCAACACACCCTTCAATGGGTTATTAATCAAGCAAAACTATGACCTTACCTACACAAACACACAGAGACACACACACACACAAACACACACACGCTCGCACACACATACACACACACACACACACACACACACAAACACACGCGCGCGCACACACACACACACACACACACACACAAGAAGTGAATGCAGAGATCGCGCAGATAGACAGCCCACATGCTGTTTGAAATGTTACCTTTGGTACACTTTGTATTTTTACAATCAAATAAAGTCTATATCTGATGTACAGCATATGAAGTTAACTAGAGATTCTTAATTAGCTCGACATGAATAACACCTTCAATTTTAGAATGTGTTTACACTGAGACCTTTACCCAGTGCCAGCATGCTCCTCTAGCTTACCGGTATATAGTATCTGTACAAGGCTAATACCCTTTTCACACTCCTGAGCCGAACCAAGTGCTTCTGTGTTCTGCTCTGGGCCTGATTACATATCCACTATACTATAGTATAGTGACTATAGGTTGTACTGTAACAGGGCTAGAAAAGAACAGAGCCTTTCATAATAAAAGCTTGAAAATGACAATGACTTTGGCCAAATAGATAGATCACTCTAATGTCAAACTCTGTGGGTAGAAACATTGGCTCGGCCAAAAGAAACAAATAACAACAAGGCGAAACATTTCATTGAGCTTTTATCCACTCGACACTCAACCTCTAACTTTGATACAGAGTATAAAAACAGCCTCATAAGCCCCTCAAAATCCTTTCATTCTCGGCAAGGTTCCGATTGCTTAGCGCCGCAACTGTAAGTCCACACACTCCACACCTGTACCGAAGATCTATTTCACCATGACATCATTATTCTGTAGCTGGAGCACTGATACGGTCCCCATAGATGAGGTGCTTTCGCTATAATGTCGTGGATTTCTTTGAAGCAGAAGAAAGAAAATCTACCCGTTCTCCATCTCGAATAAAGTCTCTAAATCTCTTAATGTCTCTGTGTCTACCTGGTACTGTCGGGGCAGCTCTGGTGTCATGGGGTCATATAAACAGTATCTATGGCAGGTTATGTCGATCCAGTTTAAAGGGATAGAGTAATTAAAGGTAGTGTTTCATCTCCCTGGCTGTTATCAGCTGTCCTCAGGCGGACACAGGTTGGACTGCTGTGGTGGAACTTGAGTAAGGCATCAGAAATTGGGCTCAGGCATCTGTGAGACAGATCCTTGCAGACTTAGGTCTGATCTGTACCTATGAGGATTAAAATCCATTGCTGTAAAGCAAATGTGCCACTTAATACCGAGTTTGTAATTGTAGACCAATACCTCTGCTTAATGTAGATTACAAGGTTTTGTTAGTTTGCAATGTTTCAGTGACAAGATACTCTGTATCTAATGAGTCTAATCCTTTTCCTAATCCAGTTTTCTACAGTAGCAAAAACGACTCTGATGGCCTAAATGACTCCAGAGATGTTGTCTGTAGAAGCAAACATGTTAGATTTGTATGGTAATTCTAGAGAAAGAGTGGCTGTCATTAACCTTGGGATAGAATAATATGAACCAAAAGCAAGGTGGTTGCCCACCTTGTGACAGCAAAAACAATGGTCTGACATCATCCACTTCACTGTGATAAACAATAGAAAGATATTAACATAGGTAGCCTACCTCTCCAATATCTCTCTTTTTTCTCTGTCTCTAAATACTGTATAACTTTATGAAACCCTATTCCCATCACTGCCAAACTACCTTTATTATCCACACAATGGGAAGCAAATGTCAAAACAACTAAATAAAGGTAACGTCAAATATAAGTGAAGCAGTGTGGTCAAAGGGCCCTCAGACGCCCTATGTTGGTGCCACAGAACTGTCAGCCATTTAACATCAAGATTAGCCCCAGTTGCTGCCACGTGTCAACACAGCAATGAACACATGCACAGTGTTCAGGACTTCGGGACCGTGTGTTGCAGCAAATATATAATTTCTGTAGAAACAAAATCATGTACCTACAAATAGGCCTCTGTGTAGACTACTACAGCTGCCTGTGGTCTACTGTACTGTATTGTAGCTCGGGCAGATAAGATCTAGCAGTTAGCGCATTTTGAAAATGTTGCAAATGTCCTTCTAATAGTATTTCTAAATCCAGTTTATAAGAGGCGACAGGCACGTGGAGTATTGTTTGTATATCACCTCTCCTTACTGCCATGGCTGGGTAAACTATTTACTTTCACAGAGCATGAGGATTAGGGACACCTGTGCCTTCCCTGAATAAACAAATAAAAGTGAATGGTATGTATTTTACTTGGCCACTGCTAAAGCAAACCAAGTGATTCCAAAGATGTCACCTACTGGTTCTTGAGCTGTTAAGCTATCCACTAATTAATCGTCATGTCAGAGTACATATTAGCATGGCCTGGTAGGGGGTACTAAGCAGTGGTAAGGGCTAAGTTAAGTTAGCTTGTTTAACATCCTGTGTCTTGTCAATGTCTTGACAGCACTCACACCACCTTCAAGCCAATGCCAGAACTGGACATTACTAGTCAACATTATTAATGTTTGAATACATGTTTCTTACAGCCATGTCAAATAATACATATAGCATGTATCTACTAGATGCATAAGAAATGATGCATACATAAGTAGTAGGACAACCATAAGTGACACTATTGACAGGGTAAATGCTGCAATAGCTGTTTTTTAATTTAAGTTTCAATATGACAAATGCAGTATATGACAGATAATAAAAGACGATTGTATAGTTAGTTCGAAGGGTTAGGGTCCATTTATGCATTTATTTACACACCGTGCCCCATTGAGACCAAGATCTCTTTTCCAGGGGAGCCCTGCTTACAAGTACTCCCCACAGAGTTTGACATTAGACTGATGTATCCATTTGGCTTAACATCAACCAAACAAAGTACATTCACAATTACAAACAATTACAACAACATTCCTCATATGACAGATCCTTTACCACGGTCTTAGAATGACCGATACACATTTTGGTGATGACCAACACAGCTGAGAACCTATTGTATCCCTACTGTATGTCATCACCTCATGTGGCAAGATGACGAAACTCAAGGAACAAAAGCATTTGTTGTGTTTTCCATAGGCCTTTTGTCATTGCATGCAATCCCACCAAACCACCAAAGCCCCAAACCCGCTTCCTATTACAAGCCAAAGTCGACTGAGAGGTCACAGAGCCATGGAACATGAGCCTTTAACTGAGATATAAAAACACTTATAGTCATTCTTGGGGGACAGCTAGCTTCTCAACACGAGCCCTATGACCATACTGTGGCAGTTTAGACGGATCAACAACTAACGATTTACAACTAAACTAGGGCTATTACGACACCTTCACTATTATTCATGTCAGCAGCAACAACAACAACAACAACAACAACAACAACACCACCTAGTCCACAGTAAGAGGGAAAAAGGCGCAAATAACAAAGGCGCAAATGTTTCTCCCCATCTGTCAGCTAAAGAGGGATTTACCTTTCCTGTGGCATTTTTCACAAGTTGGTGCGAGGAGGAGACATACGACACGGCGAAGGGGAGCTAGTGTTACTGTGGAGCTGAGGACCCAGACTTGGTGGAGAGTTAGCAGGTAAGAAAGAGAGAGGGGGCAGAGAAAGAGAGTGCTTCAGCCTTCAGCTGGGTTCTCAGGGCCAAGAATGGCGTCTGGGCTGCCCATCAGTTCTGCTGGCCAGTGAGAGGTCAGAGGCAACTTCCTCTCTAGTGACAAGCTGCCATGGTGATATAAAGAGAACAGCTGGGGAAGGAGAGGGATAAGAAAGAAAGAGAGAGAGAGAGAGCGAGAGAGAGAGAGAGAGAGAGAGAGAGAGAGAGAGAGAGAGAGAGAGAGAGAGAGAGAGAGAGAGAGAGAGAGAGAGAGAGAGAGAGAGAGCGAGAGACTGAGAGAAGGAGAAAAAAAACATGCCAGCCCACAACATCTTGGCAATACCTCACTAAAGCCTTTGGCCACAAACCTGTCCAGGCATAATGAATCACAAATCATTTGTGACTGTAAGGGTCTAGACTATTACTATACAGTCCAGCGCTACGTTATTACACTTGGTGCAAAGCCTTGGCGTATGATAAGAAGCCACCAGGAAGGGAACAGCTAAGAGAGGAAGCTGTACTGGTATTCCCATTACTTAAGAGTAAAACCTGCGTCCTGTAACTGTATAACTTAAAGAGGCTGACAGGTGCTGTGAAGCCGTCTGGGTCAAAACTACGACTCAAAGACAAAGCCCACAACAAGGTCCTTGTTCACAAAGGATCCGATTATTCACAGTTTACAATTTGTATCAACATGTACTGTACCTCAAAGTCTTGGTATAGACTGTAGATATGTGTCTTGAAAAATTATTGAATGTAGACCTATATATGATTGAGAAATGACTACAGAAAAGGTTACCGGAATAATCACTGATTATTTTATTTTATCAGAATAGCAACCCCTCAGAAACAGCACTTGATTTATGAGTAACTGTAGAGTTTATATATTTTTTGGTGAAATGTCCTCCACAAATGACAGTCTTTGAAACCAGTGTTAATTGCAACAAACTATCAACTTTATTTACACTCAAACTATTAGATTAGTCTTCATTTCCGAGTTTATATTTGAGAGATTGTAATATCTATCTCATATCTTGTTTTTTTAATAGGACAATTGTTGAATACTTCACAAGTCACAATATAATGTTGTGTTGCCCCTATGCCTGACACCATATTGGTAGCCAGAATGTAGTAACTCCTCTAGTACACGAACAGCGGTTTGTGAACAATATTTGAACTAAATAGAAATGAAACTGGCCAAGTCAGTATAATTACTATGTAATTACTATGTTATTAATATGTTGTTCACCCACAAATGTAAGTCCCAATGTAAAATATGACTTAATGCATATGGGTGGGTTATTGGTAGCGAGGAGTAAACCAGAACTTGGTGACCAGCAGGTAATAAACCATGGCACAAACAGGTAATAAACCATTTGGGATGTCAGATGGTGTGGCATATACATAAATTGTTGATATTTTAAAATAGAATCAGTCGACAGCAAAGCCATACAAGGACTGCTCTAACCTTTCACTTTCTAGCTCAGCAACAAACATGGCACTCCTACGCCTCTGTACACACACATGCGCACACACACACACATGCATACGATTCCACTTTACATTTTTGACGTTTGTATAAATGCATCATTAAATTGCAGAGATTCACTCAGAAAATTCAGTAATAAAAAAACTCAAACCCATTAACCAACCACAAGGATTCACATTGCGTTCTATCGTGACGATCACAAATCCAACAATTTAGAAAAATCACATACCTGTACCCCTGCTGGAATGTACAAAATTACTGTAAAAAAGTATTACGTATTAAGCAGCAAAGTTACGCTTTTAAAAATGAGCTTGTAAACAGACGACTAGAGATAGGTCTTTCCGCACGGCTTGAGCTTGATTGAGATCGCTTCGTATAGTTCACAGGACTTTATAGTGTGAAACTGACTCTAATCTCCATCCATGTTTAGTTACTGCTTCCTGATAAGTATATCCCATTATGGTATTCCATATCCAAATAGGGGACATTTTTTGTTTTAAAATTATCCCCCACTTTATTACCACTTTATTTCACTTTATTTACTACCTGAAACAGCCTTGTTTACCGTGGGTTATGTTTGTAAAGTAAATGGTCTCTCAAAATGAGTACACTCATTCAGTTGCCAGACTTCAAGTTCTTGAAATACTCTTTAAGTACAGAGAATTGTGGCAGAGAAAAGGGCACAACTATCAGCAATTCATTGTGAAAGGACAATCTAATTGTAGTGAAAAAATACCACTTAGAATCTTAACCACAATAGAATCTTTTCAAAGACTATTCTATAAAAGCATGGTCTGTGACCTCTGCATGATATTTTGAATGATGAATCTCTGTTTTGCATCGCTATTAATCGAAAACGACATTGCTATAGCCCAATTTACAAAATACATTTGTATTATACGATATTTGCACAAGAATATAACAGCTCAAGCGCAACTTGACTACTAAAAACTATCACACATCTTAAACTTATGTGGCTAATAGAATATTTGCACACCTGCAAGTAAGCATGTGATGGAAATTGTTAACAGCATTAAATGTATATCTTACGTGTGTGATAACTAAATTGCAAGTTATTTATTTTTCTAAAGCCAAAGATGAGTATACAGCATGCAACATCATCTAAAAATGTAATATAATGTAATTTAATATAAAACCTAACAATTGATAACTTAAACTGATATTTTTACACCTGAAAATGTGTAAGTTAAGAGAGCATATTCACTTACTAAAGCTAAAGGTTGTGTTATATGGAAGTAAATATTTTAAGAATAATAATAACTTTTATTCTAAAGATATGTTATTGAAAAGTATTAAACTTAATTAAAGCAATTTGAATTGCCCCAGTATGAAATTAGCTATACAAATAAACTTGCCTTGCCTAAACATTTTATCTGTTTCTTATGCACACTTACATTTTACACTATGTGAAGAATAAAAAGACAGTTTTACCATGTGACCAGTGTAATGTGATGTGAATAAATTAATTAACAAACACAGACTTACATACAGTTAGGTTTAAATAGAATTTCCTGGTCTGTACTTAAGTATGTACTTAAGAACAAAGATAATAATTTGATTCATAAACAATTATGTATGTTAACTTATAAACGTATAAAGTCAATAAAGTGACTTTTGACTTTTGACTTGAAAGTTAGTAACAGTTACACAAAGTTATGTTTTAGTTTGGAAACATATTTTGGTTAGTTTTGCTTTTTGGGAATTTCCAGGAAACAGGAACAATGAGACACAAACTAATTAATGATTTTTAGAAATAAAGTATCGTTCTTAAGTATAGTTCTCTTTCTTTCTTTCTTTCTTTCTTTACTGTCTTTAGTACAGCACTACATGTGTTTCCATGTCATCCCAGTGGCTCATGGGAGAACAAGGAGTATTTACATGTAAGCTACAAAATATGATTGAGCCACAGTGAAACTGATTCTGGGGTATCACTGTAGGCTATTGAGAACACCCTACTATCCACACTGTTTTTTGTTTTTTTCACAGAATAAGGAAGTTAGGCTACATAGACATAACTCAGCCACTACTACACCAAACAGCTATTGCAATAGCTACTTATTCATTTTTCATACACACATGACATGAGTGGCAGGCATGACGTACATATACGTATACTGTATGTCTTCCTATAGAGTGCAGCAGCATTTTTTCTTACCTCTGCATCAAGTGTTCATTGGACGCCTTCGCCCCTAGATATCCTTCTTGGCCATTACCCGACATCATGGTATGTTGCCCGGTCTTGACACCTTCGAAAAGGCTCTTATCCCAGGCCTGTTGCATGGCAAAACAGAGCGACTCTCACCACCTTCACCCCACACCCACCAGAAAAGCTAAAGCCGGCACTGTCAAGGACACTTCTCACTGTTAAAAGGCTAAAGGAAACAAAATCCTTTTGGGTAACTCTGTCTCTCCCAGCCTCTCCTGCGATGGATAGACTGATGTCAGGAAGATCGTAGAGGGCAGCTAAGCCGGCCAAGGAACTCTTGGATCTTCCCCCTCTCTAATCTAGCTGATCGACAGCAGCAAGGGTAGTACAGCCTCCCTTAGCGCTCTCTCTCTCTCACTCACTCTCCCTGTCCCTCTCTCTCTCTCTCTCTCTCTCTGTCTTCCTCTCTCGTTCTCTTCCCCCGCTTCTTTTTCCCTAGTGTCAACAAGTAAAAACCAGAGCCTCTTCAAAGGGAAACAGCCACAAGGTTGAGTGAAGATTTAGAGGAAATGACAGAGGTGGGGTAAAGGGGTGGGGGGGGCAAGTTAAAGGCACTTGACCAATTGGGAGTTGTCTGCCTCAGACACAAGTAACAACAGGGAGAAGAGTTACACCACTGCTGATTATCACCCCCGGACACACACGTGCACATGCACACTCACGCACAGTCGCACGCACGCACACACACACACACACACACACACACACACACACACACACACACACACACACACACACACACACACACACACAGCCGGAGAGAGCTCAGGACGGGCAGAGGCGTCAGGAATGCCATCAGTCACTCAGTAGGTGCCTGGATCAATTTAGCTGGATCATTGGAGGGGGCTAGTCTCTGGGACACAGTGTCAAATTATTCACATTTTGTGGTGGCCGCTCGTATGAGGTTTCACACATGTGAGCCAAAAGCCGGGACCCGTGACCTGTAATAAATCATGATATGAGAAGAATTGTACTGAGTGAGAGAACATCAGCAAGCCGAGTCACACTCAACGTCTCTGTATTCAAGAAGTTATTCAGGGGGACAATATTGTGTCTGGCAACTCCAGGCTATTTCCTCAGGATTAGTAGGATGGTCTAGCCTGGGGTTTCCTCTGAACTCTCTTGCCAGGTAGTTTTGTACAATAGAACCTTGTATGAGCACAATAGTGACTTTCTTCGATTTTTCCAGAGACGCTTGCTACCTATTCAGTTCACCTCACTCCTACGTGAATGTATAAACAACTTGTAAATGTGTGATTTGTTAATGCACAGTTTGATTTCCGTAAGACTGTCCTAACTAAATCACCATCTGTGACTATAGTTTAATGAGAACGCTACCCTCTGAGAAGCTTGAGCTTGTTCTAATTTGATTAATTTATCAGCTGGACGGATGACGATGATGACAATAGCACATGTGCAGGACAGGGGTCCCAAGAATGACTTCTAACTAGATAAATTAATTAATCATATACTTTACCATAACACAGATGACCTGTTCTTCTGTGTCCGGTGTTCCTTGGACAGGATATATTAAGTCCACACCATATGTCTCAGTGAGTAATGGCAAAGAACATCAAACATTTGATGAATTCCTTGTCGACAACTCCCCGGCAACTCTCGCCGTGCACATGTGTGGGGCACTCTCCACATAACAATCCCTTATTTATTTTTGGCCCCGGCGAGAAAGGAGATCCTACAATTAGTTGGAGAGATTCTTCTAATGGTGGCTTGGCTATGTTTAGGTAAAGGCTTCTTTTGTAAACAATGGTTTTAGTTGACATCTTTAAATTTTTAGACATTTAGCAGACACCTTTAGCCAAAGGCAAGTACATTTGTCTAAGCTAGTGAATCATCTATACATCAGGCCGTCATAAGAAAAAGTGATCTATGCTAGGACCAGAGGACATTGGAAGTGACAATGCTAGAATAATTACTTGTTTTATTTGTTTTATTTTACAGTAGAGAAACTGTACAGGGGGCTAGTGGGGATGAAAAGGTCTTTAGGAGGGACAGTTCAGATGTAGCCTGAAGAGATGGGTCTTCAGTCTACGGCGGAAGATAGGTAGTGAGATTTAGAGTAGCCCTGTGTGGCCCTGTGTGGCTCGACATGATCTACAGTATGGATGACAAATTAAATTGCAACATACAATCCTACTATGTCATCATTGTGTCACAATAATTTGCAAAATGTAGACAACCACAACAATCCCCCCCTGCTAAATGCCTGTATAAGACTGTTAAGTGATGAGCGGCTCCCTTTCCATAAGATCCGTTTTCCAGAAAACGTTCCCGCTGCAGCTGAGAATGCTATTCTGGAGCAGGGCATTCCCAGGAAGAGGGGAATGTTTATTTTGCAGTGGACTTAAGCCGACATGTGTGAAGTCATTAAACAGGCTTAGCATGACAATTAAAGCCATTTTAATATTCTACCTTTAGCCTCATTACGCTAAACCCCTGTGTTTTGAACCACACATATGCTATGTGACACATGGGTGTGAGTGAGCACGCACAAACACACACACACACACACACACACACACACACACACACACACACACTGAAGGTCAGCTGTGCCTATGGCTGTGGCGTGAGAAGGTGGTATCTATTTCACTTTGTCTGTTCTGTTCTCTCTCTCTCTCTGCCCCCCCCCCGCCCCCCCTTCTCTCCCTCCCTTTCGGGCCCCCAGTACACAGAGTGGGCATTAGCTGCTGAGGTACGGTGTTGGTCAACTCCTCAGCCCCTGTTGCTACCCCTGGTCTGCCTCTCCCGGGTCGTCAAAATGTGGACAGGGATGCAGAGCACGCATGACCTCATAAACCAGACTTTAAAAAGGTAATGCAGCACCGGTCGCCGTCAACTACAATGGCTCGTAAATTCCATTGTTCACAAGGGCTGGCAGTTGCATTTTTTTTATATGTACTGAAGAACTAAAATTACCCAGTGACAAAGCATGTCAGTCGCCTTCAAAAATGTTGTCTCATGTTCCCATGTTATGTTATTGGGGTTTGGATTTGTGGAGCTACAGTAAAAGGGGCTGTTTTTTATTGGCTGTTGTGAAAAGAGTTTGTTAACACTTGGAAACGTTTTATAGACTTAAACAACACCCACACAAACACACAATTAACACTAAAGTAGCCGTAGACTGTTAGAATAAACAAAACGCAAGAAGAAACACCAAATAGTGTTAACCATGAGTTATGAAGTCAGAGTTCAGTAGCCTACACAAATTTAAATGAATGCAGTAAGCCATTTTTGGTAATGAACGTTAGTGTAAATGGCTTTGGCAACACTTACACTCATGTCATGAATACTATCATAAACCTTTGCTATGTCTCACTTCAACAATGTCCCACTTCAACAAAATCCCATTTGTTGCCAACAAACTCCATCACACTGACAAACTCAAGTGATTTACTTTATGTCATGTCAAAGAAATACTAAAGGATAAGTAGAAGCCGCACACTCTTGTTCCAGATGCAAAAAGTGTAGGCGATATTTATTGACAACAGTTTCCACCAGTCTTACAAGACTTGACAAAGGCTATGGCCGAAACCGCTGTCAATAAATATACAGCCTACACTTTTTGCATCCGGAACGAGAGTGTGCGGCTTCTACTTTATCCTTAATTATACAACAGTTAGTTCCGACCAAGTAATTTGATTGGACAAGAGGCATTCCATGAGTTACATCAGAGCAGTTGCGCGTCATCTGAATGATCACGCCCCTTTTTGGGTGATAGAAGTGTAGAAGTTTGACTGGCGGTCAATGGGAATGTGTGGTCTTCGCTACTTTAATCCGATAAAATAAGAAAACCGTAGTGCTTTTTAGATATTAGGAGCCCAAATCCGATGGCCAGTTAGGCAAACTATTATATAGTGTCGTTGCCGATCAATGATCGACGTCGTTATATAGAGAAAATTAATGAAATAGGGGTTGATTCATCAGAGCAGTCATACGTCATCTCCCTGTCATCAGGGATTTGTAGTTCTTCATTTGATTTGCCGTGTAAATCCCCAGACTGCCCAAATCCGATGGCCAGTCAGGCAAACAATTATATAGTGTCGTTGCCGATCAATGATCGACGTCGTTATATGGAGAACATTTATGAAATAGGCAATGAATGTGTGTCCTTTCAGTCTGCCTCCATCCATGTGGATGAACCACCCGACCCAAAGGCCTGAGGTGTTGTAGGAGGCATGAATATGATTTAGGGGGTATTTAGTATAACAGGCTAATGGGTTTATTGTGAGTTTACTTTGATTGTTTGTTTATTGCCTAGATCACCGTATTGAGAAGTCATATGGTTATGGGGGGTGATATTGCAAGGTAATTTAATCACCTGCGCACCTTGCATGGCGGTAGTGGAGAGAGAGGGGAGCGATGTATTTTTGTTGACCGCATTATACGCATATTCTATACGCATAGTTTGTTATTTTTCTGGTTTTGATCGCTTATGGATTATTTTTGTACGTTGCCAAGTTTGATTGTTCTATTCAATAAATGCTCTAAAACATACTTTTCATCTCAGCGGATTGTTTGGCGCGTCATACAATTACCAGCCCAGACCCTGCTTGCGTCTCTCAGCGACTTTTTACTTTTGGCTCTATCTATCTAGCTACAGGTGTCATATAACCCTAACCCATATCCTGTCATATAAAAGTAGGCTACCTTATTGAATCTCCAGGTAATGTATTTCTGACATCCATCACTTTTGCCGTCGTTAAGATACTTTATTTTTCTGTTTTGGTAGTCTGTCCAATGTGACAATTGCCCTCCTCCACCGGCCCTAGTTTTGGATCTAGCTTGCTGTTCATTATTTTCATGATAAAACGTCATAACATCTTCATATACTGCTCACCTGCTCATCGACGGAGAGAGCGTGGAGAGAGTCTCAACCATCCGATTCCTGGGGACGCACATGCGGGATGACCTGACCTGGAAGGACAACACAAAAGGCACCATCAAGAGGGCACAACAGCGGCTATACACCCTGAGATGCCTCAGGAAGGAACACAGCAAGCAGGAGATACTGGTGACCTTTTACCGCGGCGCAGTGGAGAGCATCCTCACCTACGGCATCTGCAACTGGTTCTCCAGCTGCACAACAGCGGAGAGAAATGCGCTACAGAGAGTCGTGAGAACAGCACAGAAGATCACCGGCGCCCCCCTCCCCTCTCTGGAAGAGCTGTACAACACACGCTGTCTCAGGAAGGCCTCCAAGATCTCCAGGGACCCGACCCACCCTGGGTACATACACTTTACCAGGCTGCCCTCGAAAAGGCGGTTCAGGACCCTGGCCGCTAAGACTAACAGACTGAAGAACAGCTTCTACCACAGGGCCGTCCAGGCCCTAAACACAGCAAAGACCTAAGTTCTGGGCCCTGGACAGTCTGGACGGATTGTATGGCAGCTGCTGGACTGAAAAAATCAGGTGTAGTGCTGAGGCACAAACATGTACATTTCAAGCCTGCAAACTGTGACACTTTAAATAACGTGAAACAATACTATTGTGCAATATGACAACCCTAGTCGTCTATCTGTACAGTATAGTACAGTGGATTGTGTACATAGCCTTTATTTATGTAAACCAGCTCCTTCCCTTCTTGTGATTTTTTTTTTAAAGTTGTTTTTTTCCCTTTTCCTAACACCAGGGGAGCCACCCCTCCTAAATTTCGTTGTTTGGTACCTGTACTGTAGCAATGACAATAAAGTCCATTCATTCATTCATTCATTCATATACACCATACAGGATAAATACTGATTCACAATAGGCTACTTTGGCAAATGCCCATTGAACAGATTTATTTATTATCCTATCTTGAGAAAACTAATGTAACACTCTCATCTGGGGATTTACATGGCAAATCAACTGAAGAACTACAAATGCCTGATGACAGGGAGATGACGTATGACTGCTCTGATGAATCAACGCCTATTTCATTAATGTTCTCTATATAACGACGTCGATCATTGATCGGCAACGACACTATATAATAGCTTGTCTAACTGGCCATCGGATTTGGGCTCCTAATATCTAAAAAGCACTACGGTTTTCTTATTTTATCGGATTAAAGTAGCAAAGACCAGAAATTCCCATTGACCGCCAGTCAAACTTCTACTCTTCTATCACCCAAAAAGGGGCGTGGACATGACGGGAGGGGAAAGTACCCGGATGCGTTGATCTGATGAATATACAGTATAACAGCACTGGGACTTTTAACTATATGTATCACTCCACCGCACAGATGTTCTACTAAATGACCGTTGATTAGACTACATGTTTGTGTTCACGTTACTAGGCAACCGTCCATTTGAAGTTCAGTTGCGGAACTATTTTTTGTTTATTTTTATCATTAAATAAACAAACAAATCATAATCTGTTGTCGCTTATTACTGTTAACTAATAAATTGCGCTGTAGAACTGTTTAAAAGCAATATCACACTCGAGGTCGTGCTGTTATGCGGCCTCGTACCTACGACCGAATCACAGCCGTGCTGATATTCAGTACAACACACTCCCTCTCGTGTGATATTGCTTAAGTATTCTGCTCTGTCGCCAGCACCTCGCCCAAGTTTTCTGCGGTGTGCGTTCTCTTCTTCTTCAATTATGTCAAAGAAATAAACAGTGTTTCCCACAGGATTCTGTGAGACTGTGTGTTTGGGGGGTGCCACAAAGAAAGTGCCACCACAGTTTTGTCTATGTATGGGAAACACATGCGTCACAGTCTTTTAAAGTGCTGAGAAGATTGCCCTTATCACACAACAGACTTCAGTTTAACAAATGTGTATATTGTATTGTTTTGTATGTATCTTGTTAGATAGTTCATCTCTCATTCATACTGATGTAAGGACATTGTTTAGTAAAGTATGGAATGAAAACATGGCTTCATTATTTTCCTCACCTTACTTCCTTCTTCAAATTCATTCTGTTGTGGTGCATCATGAGTAATGCTGTGTGATTAAACAGAAAATGCCGAAGGTGCTCGTGGAAGTAGTTGAGTCTTGTGTTGTTATCGTTACAGCTGGCTAAAGTTAACGTTACGTTAAGGTTAGTTACTGTGTCCATTTTCTGGCTACATATGCTCGCAACATTTCGATTTATAACCAATAAACAACAGATTATATGCTTTGTCACCTTCGCTGTCAATAATATCGTCAACAACTGCTGCAAAATTGTTTGCTGCCAGTGAAATTATGGTAATGTTATCGTTGGTGTCCGCCATGATTACAGTTTGTAAACACTTTTAACTGACCGCTCGTAAATTAACTGATTTCAGAGTGCTCTATGACGTTGAAATCAAAGCGCTCGGAAATCAGAGCAGTTTTTGAGTGTGAATTTACGAACGCACCCATACCGTATATCAGTGAGTCATCATTCTCACACACCAACAACCCTTTAATATTAGCCTACTTTTACAATTTAAAAATATCATTTAAAAAAGATGTACATTTCATACATGCAATAACGATCCAGTATGCCATATGTATATACGTACATTCTACATATTATGGAGGAAGGTACAATTGAATTACAGGGCCAAATCTCGTCTGGAGCTATGGCTCCATAGCGTCTGAGCCTCTAGATAGGCCCCCCTGCAGTGAGAGGGCAACTCCACCCAATAGGGAGCATCTGCCTCTGCATGCAACTGTTCCCCCAACACCCCCCAGTCCCCCCCCCCAACTCCTCCCATCACACTGACAAGTTTATAGGATTGCTGACACTGTCCAGAGGGGTGCGGGTGGGGGGTGGTGGGGTAGACGTGGGGGCGGGTGGTGAGACCACCGTGGTGTGGTGGTGAGCAAGGACAGGGCTTTCAGTGTTGATAGGGTGCCTCAACCGCAGTGACACCTGTCGGATGACAAATTAACTCGTTGGTGGAATGACTGTAAAACCAGGACAGATTTATGTTCGGTTTATCGAGGCCAGTCCCATCTCCTCCCTTGATTAGGGACCGGCTAGTATCATCTGTTGATTTGATTATGGCTACTCCTCCAGATTCCAGATACTATATGGATACAACGTTTATTGTAGGAGAAAGGGAGAAGAGTTGTGTTCCATGATTGATGTGTGGCGGCTGGGTAGGTTAGATATGACATGAGTGGAAGAGAGGAGGAGGAGTGGGGGGGAGATGGAGGGGTGGTAAGAAAAGGAGGAGGAGGAGGGCGGGGGTATATGAGGAGAAGGGAAAGGGTACGGCCCGGAGGTGGTCTTGGACACTGAGGTCAGATCAGTTGGCGCGGGGTGAGTCGCGTCGCTGGGGTCTGGCAGGGGAATAGGGTGTACTCTTGGCAGGCTGCGAGTCAGTCTGGTGGTCCTCAGTGAAGAGCATGACTCACTAGGTCTATTCGCTTACTTAGGCAAATGCACTTATTGGAAGTCACTTTGGATAAAAGCATAATTTTACAATTCAATTAATGACTTCATTGTAAACATAATATGAACATAGTATGAATTCACTGCACACTATTCAGAAAGTCCTTTTAGATTTTAGTCCCACAATTCAATGGAGTAGGTAAGAGAGGTGGGCAGCAGTGAAATTTGACCAATTAGAACATGGTTGAGTTACTGATGACAGTTTCTCAGTATGAGGTGAGATTATGTTGAAATGTGTCGCTTACTGCATACATTTTACTTAACAGTAGGTTCTAAATAGTATGCAGTATGGTTAGTATGTAGTAGATAGTAAACAGCATGCAGTGGGAGCATTTGGTCACAGCCTCTGCCTATATTGACTTTCAAACTAACATGCCAGGGTGATGTCACCCAGCAGAAAATAAAGTTGGTGGTGTGGTGTCTGGGGAGGATCACACGGACTATTGGTGCCCCACTTGGCAGACCAGAATTCAACAAGGACATTGCTAAATGTAACACCATATTTCTGGTCAAGACACATGTTGCCATAGTTTAATAAGTACAAAAGGGCACTGATGTTTGATATCTCAAACTGAAAGGTAATTTTGAGCAACTAGTAATTGTATTTCAAGGATAACAAAGTAAAAAGTTATATCATTCTGACAGCTTAGACTAAGTTCAGCACAAATGTGTCTATCTTTATTCTCCAAGGTAGAACTTGTGTTATTCCTGCCTGTTGCGTTTCCATGTAGTTATGCTGGGTTGTGTTGCATAGCGCCACCAAGTGGTGTAATTGAATTTCATGGATGCCGAATTTGCCTTTCATCTGCCAAAAAAGACAAACCACAAGATGAATCAACAAGGTTTATACGATTTTTATTGTTTTCTAACGAAGTAAGAGGGAGAAAAACAAAACCACGTTAAAATGCAGTGTAGAACTAAAACTGGTTAGAATATATTGAAATGACCTAAACAGGGAATGCCAAGATACAGTAAACAAAAATAAAAATAAACACAATTTTCAAAATGTTTTACACACCACATTTCTGGTCATTTCTGGTCAAGACACACAAGTTATTGTAATTTAATTTTATTGTGGTCATTTCAGGGATCATACATTTAATGATTTCTCTGTCTGAAGTCAATAAACCACCATTGAACCAATAAACCATTATGAAGTCATAATCCCATAGCTTGAGATTAACTGGTGACACTATTTATCAGAACTATTTCCAAATTTCTGAAAATCTGAGATTTTGAAATGTATGATCACCAGTTAATAAAGTTAGCATGACATTTCAACAGCATAATTCAATAGCACATTTCAACAGTAACGTTTAAAAAACGACAACATGCTTTCGAAAAGAATCTCAATTTCCATTACATACAATGCTTCTGCATACCTCATCTCAAACATGACAACTTACAAAAAACCTTCTTAAAACCGGTTTTTTAAAAAGCGGACTAAAAAACAACATTAGTTTGATATCCCTCTCCAATTGCAGATGATGTCAGAGAAGGGAATGCTTGAGATTAACTGGTGACACTATTTATCAGAACATGACATTTCAACAGCACAATTCAATAGCACATTTAAAACAGTAAAGTTTAAAAAACGACAACATGCTTTCGAAAAGAATCTCAATTTCCATTACATACAATGCTTCTTCAGCACCTCATCTCAAACATGACAACTTACAAAAAACCTTCTGAAAACCTGTTTTTTGAAAAGCGGACTAAAAAACAACATGCCGCTACTAAGCGCCTGATAGACTGAGTTCTGTCTGAGTTGGGGGATTGAAGGCTCAGAGCTATGCAGTGCAAGATGGAGGGTGACGAAGACGGGATGATCCCTCTTAACCATGGGTGGTGTCGTCCTCCACAAAGTCTTTCGCCTGCTCCGCCGAGATCACGTCAATGTGACTCACCTGAAAACAAACACAGGCACACAAACACACACTTAGTGACCAATGCCTGACCTTGAGCTGTGCTGATGCATCACCAACTGCATTAGGCTATGAAATATCACCATCTCAAAATGCCAGGTGCGGAGTTGAACCACTCAGCTGAAAATCAGGCAGAGCAGCTGAAAATAGCCTGAGTAGCCAGTAGTTACATACTGGAGCAAGATTATTAAAACTTTTCATTTTATTATAACTTTTATTTTAAAGTGAAAAGATCATCACCTTATTTCTGAACTTGACTCCGTAGAACTTGTCGGCCGACTCCAGGAGCTCCGGTCTGAATGTAGTGGTGATGAACTGGGCGTGGCCAGCCAGCTCAACAATCATATCTGAAACACGTTACAGGTTATGGTTATTGCAGGCTTAGTGTTGAACACATTTTTGATGGTTAAATGTAGTGTAATTACTGTAATTATGAAATGATGGTCATTATTTGTATGGATTCAATGGCTGAGGCGTGGCTGGAGGAGGTCATGTCATTATCGCCCAAGGCTCTTCATTTGAGCTTTTGGGGAGTGAGCATCAGTTGCTTATTCTATTGTTTCAAGGCCATCAAAGTGTTGACTAAATGTGAACATTGGCAGACAGTTCCATGTCTGAAATGTGTGTGAATCATAATGCTAGGAAAAGAGGCTACCTACGCATTCTTATAACAACAACACATGTTAGAAGGTAGGGTACGCTTCCCTGCTAGTTCTCTGTTAAATCCATAAATAAAAATAGTCATTGAGGCCAATTATGTAACTGAATGTGTGTGTGTGTGTGTGTGTGTGTGTGTGTGTGTGTGTGTGTGTGCGAGTGTGTTGTTGTTGTTGTTACCTGACACAGCCTTCCTGTGCTGGGCGTCCAGGGCCTGGTCGATCTCATCAAACAGGTAGAATGGGGCAGGGTCACACTTTTGGATGGCGAAGATGAGAGCCAGTGCCACCAGAGACTTCTGACCCCCAGACAGCTGCTGCATCTCCCTCATCTCCCCCTGCTTGCCTGTGAACGACACCTGGAGAGGAGAGCAGGAAAAGAGGGGGAGGGAAGAGGAAGAGATAGGGGAGGGAGGGAGGAAAAGAGTGTGGTGGGTTGGCAAACAGTGAGGGAAGGAAGCAATAGTCATAATATGGGGAATTCTCACAAAGATAATGTGCTCGTTTTAAAGTGGGAGTAAATAATAGAAAAGGGTAGCTCTTCTTGACACACACACACACACACACACACACACACACTCCCTTACCCTAATGCCCACTCCAGTGAACTGGTCAACAGAGGGCACACTGCTCTGGGATCCGGACCCCACGCTGTCTGTGCCCCCCTCTCCCTCGTCCTGGGACTGGCTGCCCTCCGCGTCACCCTTCTTCATCACCAGCGTGGCCTTGCCCCCCGGCACCAGCTTCTGGAACACCTCGCTGAAGTTCTTAGACACCTGGGAGTGGGGCAAGGAAGAAACACAAGATGGAGTTACTGGTTAGAATCATGAGATTAACGATCCAACTGAATAAAAACAAAAAACAGAAGGATCTTAATGAATCCTTCCACGTTTCTAAGATACGCCTGAAATGGTAGGTCAGGTACAGGGCAATAAACTATGACTGAGCTCAGGTCAGGGGTCTTCCATGTACCCTAAGTAGCTGCATGCTATTTAGATGGGATGACAGTCCAGCACAACTCCCAGGCTTCAAGCCTTTCGACACGAAAAAAAAATCTTATCCTATCGTATTTCAGACCCAGCTCAGAGATTGACTTAAAAGCTGCAGCACAGGGACAAGTCGGGAGGCGTCGCCTACCTGTTTGAAGGTGAGCTGGATGGCCTCGTACTTGCGCAACTCCAGGACGTTCATCAGCTCGTTGATGGACTTGTGGCCGCGCTCCAGCTCGTCCTGTCGCTTGATGAGCTTCTCCTTTTGCTCCGAGAAGTTGACAAACTGGTCCAGGGCCTTCTTGTTCACGTGGCTGTACTTCTTCAGCTCTGTGTTGCACTGCTCCAGCTTACGGAACAGCTGGGGGACAAGAGGAAGAAAATGATGAAGACATTTAATGTACACTGTAAATCGGAGAGCGCGCGGGGGGGGGGACCATCCGTATTTATGAGGAACGACAGATGGTGAAAAGGTGTAGGAACACACTTGTGAAAGGAGGGAACAAGTCGGCAACCAATCAAAATGACTCTGAGTAATTCCCACTACTACCTAGTTAACTATAACACTACTTTACATTGTTAGCAGGCTGAATGATTGGGCTAATCACGATTTGGTGTGTTATCAGCTAGGTTGAAACAACAGCCAGCACACCCTGTAGATTTTTAAAATGTATTAATTTTGTTATACTTTATACATTGAATTTCAACAAAGTGAAGTGAACTTTAATGTCTTCTTTTCTATTAATATCTTCATTAGACACAGACGTGATCTCAACTGTGAAAGTACATTCCTTGAAAACACCCAATTAATGATTTTTCGGTTTCTATTTCAAGTCTAGGTGAAGATGAGAAGAGTTATCACATCTCAACCTCATCCATTTGTGGAAGTAATGTGACCGCCTAACCTCACAGCTCCATGTCCTGTGGAGAGAGATTAACTAGATGCAGTGTTTATGAGAAAGCACACAGGACTATTTCCAGCCTCATCAAGGAGAGAGTGTGCAGGCACACAGGCGCCCACGCACACACAGGCACACGCACACGCACACACACAGCAAAAGCTGCAGTCAGCCCACTCAACACACACTCTGCAGTACCCAGAGGAGGCTGGCATCAGGGAGTGCTGACTGCCCAGTGAGTCACTGGTGAGTGGGTGGGCTGTAACTGCCCTGGTCGAGGAGCAGAGGGAAGGTGGAAGAGGAAGAAGAGAGACGTGACACTGAAGAGAGAATGTATAAATAAATGTATGGAATAACCTACGGATGTCTATGCTTGGGTTTATATGAATAGACGTGATCATGGGAGATGAAATGTGTAGAATGCTCAATGTAGGAGGTAACGTTCAAATGACTGTTGTGATAGTTTGGCTGTTGGATTGATTGTGTGTGTGTGTGTGTGTGTGTGTTCCCTCTCTCACCTGTTTGAGAGTGAGTGTCTGGTACTTCTCGAACGCCTCCTGCGGCAGGGAGCCCAGCTCCCGGATCTTCTTCATACACTCCTCTTTCTTCTTCAGCAGCATGCCCTGCCGGTTGGTCATCTTCTCCAGCTCCTTGGTGTCGTGGTTGATGGAGTCGTTTTGCTCCTTCTCGATGTTCTTCCAGCGGTCCATGTTCTTCGCATGGTCCTTGATCTCGATCTCTGTCTTGTCGATCAGCACGTCCAGCTCTAATTCGGGTGGGTAGGTGAGGGGGGGGGGGAGAGATTTATAGAATGAGGATTAATATGATCAGCATATAATAATAATAATAATTATTATTTATTTGTATAGCACTTTCCCTATGTGACAGGGTCTGGTGAAAAGGTCTGCATGTCTGAAAAAAAAACAGAAAAATGATCTTGCCCTACTTGGGGACTTTTTCACCAGACCCTGTCACATATAGTGTGGCGGCACTTGAAGTTGATTTAGGTACAATGAGGAATTTCATCCTTGAGTTCCTTGTGTAGAATTCTTGAAAGTGGTCATCTATCAATTCAGTGATGATCATTCCAGAAAGACCAAAACAATGCTTCATAGGTGAACTTTGAACTTCTCAGTCATACCCCAACTGGAACATTTACACAACCCAGTGGGCAGGCTACCATAATGACCAGAAATAATCAGTAGGGGGGCAGAACTTCCTCACAACCCAGAAATGATTAGGGTTGTGATGGAGTGGGTGCACCTACCCTCTGAGCGGTTGAGGGTGTCTTTGATGCGCTTGTTGATGCCGTCCAGCTCGGAGCTGGTGGCCGTGAGCATCGTGCCTCCCTCAGTCTCTCTCAGCTCGTTCAGCTCCTGAAAGGTAACAGGGGGCAAAGGCAACATTCAGGGATTGTTCCCATGACACAGATTACTCCTATTACTAGACTAAATTACATTCGTGATAGAATTCAGGAGGCATTGTCTGTGTCTGGGGAGGGGCCACTTGGTGCTGGTTTGCCAGACCTGGATTATGTCTACTCCTAGGTGAATGGAGGTAGTTCATTGTTAATGTGTTGGAGTCCCTATAGGCAAGCCTGATTAAAGATCTTTGCAAACATTAGCCAAATATATTCTATATTCATTTGATGAGCCCTTGCTTAGCAGTGTACCTGTTCTACTTGGTCTAGACGCTTCCGTAGATTCTCATTGAGGTACGTTTCCACCCTGGTCATGATTCCCTCCAGCTTGATTCTCTCATTCAGGAGCTGCCTGTTGTCCTAGAAAACACAAAACAACATAGTCATAATTAGGGCTGGGTTCAAAAAATCGATTTCCCGATTCTGAATCGATCTTCATTAAATGAGCGATTTATCGATTCATAAGTCCCGAGATCGATCTTTCATTTTTTTTTTTTTTTTAATATATAAACCCCTCAAAAAACGTTCGGAAACGCTTTTTTTGTTGATTATTACCGGTAGGCTATGTTTGTAGCCCCTTTATTTACATCGGCTGCAGTAAAGCACGTTAAAAAGCACTTTTTGTAGTTGCAAAATGTTGGTCAATGATGTTCATATGTTCCAATAAAATGTGTTCCAATAAAAAGTACATTCATGTAACTGCTTTGGAGTCAATTCATTGATATGTTTAACAATGCTACATGTTATAGGGTTCCTTGAACCATTTATAGCATTAATTCTGAGAATCTCTTTCATATTCAAGCAAAAAATGTATATTTTAACTAGATCGAATCGGAATCGAATCGAATCGTGAATCGAATCGAATCGTGAGCTCACTGAGCTGGTGAATCGGAATCGAATCGTTTTGGGAAATCAGTGGCGATACCCAGCCCTAGTCATAATGTACTTTCATAATATGCATAACCACCCCCCCCCCAGCTTTGATGAACAGCTGCAAAACAAACAAACCCAGAGAATCGGATATTAATTCAAAGAAAGAAAACAGAGGGAGGAGGGAGGAGCATGGTGGGGTCACGGCTGGCTCCTACGCTCATGCACATGAAAGGCTCTAATTCGGGGGCCGGTTGCATAACAGACTGCCGAGGTCTAGTGAGGTGGCTGTGGAGGAGGAGGCTCAGACAGTGTTGTTATCATCCCACTCCACTGCAAGGAGCCATGGCTCAGGGCTCAATGTGTTTAGTCAACAGAGACGCTAGTCTGAGGGGAGAGGAGTGGTGTGTGTGTGTGTGTGTGTGTGTTGTACAGATCACAGAGGCTGTTTACAAATACGTGCAAATCAGACACCTACTTTCTTCCATGATCAGAGAACTAGAATCTAATCAACGCCTGGTATTTATGTATTAAAAGCATTTTTAAAAATACTATGACTTAAAGTGTATTCATTAGAGTGCTTTCCATTTTTTTCCCTTCGCTCCGTGGTCAACTCCACTGTCTACTACAGTGCGGTGCGTTGTCCCGTACCTGCTGAAGCTGTCTGATCTCATCGTTGAGGTCATCCACACGTCTCTGGTCGTCCAGGCTGAGCTGAGAGAGCAGGTCTGTACCCAGCTCTGCCTTCAGGGACTCCCGGGTGGACTCCATGGCGTGCAGGCTGGCCTCCAGACTCTGGAGACTGCGTTGCTACAGGGAGAGGAAGGTGTGATTAATGGATGGTACAGAAATGGCTTTGGGAACGAAAGTGGAACGGGTGTTTCTTTATCAACACACTTCCAGGTGTTACAATGGGGTTCCTAACAACTATTCCTGGCTAGTCATAGGATACCAGGTGTCGCTTGACAACCAGAGACCAGGACTTAGAAAAACTTGAATCTGGATTAGAATGATCCTTTCACTATCCAGGATCAGAGCGATCAGGCTGATTTCCCCTATACTACTCAAAATCTGCAAGATGAGCTGATCCTGGATAGCAAAGAACAATCCGATTTTAAGTTTTGAAATACTGAGACCAACCTGAATAAACAAAGATGAAATTAAAAAATAAAATAACACAGTGAACTTGATAAGTGTGCGTGTACTTTTGGCATGAAGGTCTTCTCCGACTGCTGCCTCTTCTCCTTGAGCATCTTCATCTCCGACAGG
The DNA here is from genome assembly GCF_963989245.1 of Nansenia antarctica. NCBI lineage: Eukaryota > Metazoa > Chordata > Actinopteri > Argentiniformes > Microstomatidae > Nansenia > Nansenia antarctica. The sequence goes on from NC_137675.1 coordinate 17,169,698, forward strand.
ATGCTGTCTCTGGAGGCCTTGAACTTCCTCTGCTGGGTCTCGATCTGCTGCATCTGGTTCATCAGCTGGTCGATCTCATTATTGATACGTGCACGGGAGAGTTAAGGAACACTCACTTACACACACACACACACACACATACCTTCACAGTCTCAATCTCCAGTCTTGGGATATTAGCTATTGATCGCAAATAAGCAGTGGGTTATTGATTATTGATCTGAAAGATTAATGGACCAGACTAAAAGAGTATCTGGTTCATCCATCTCTCGATATATGCACGCACTGCAGGGTTGAGGATACATTACAGAGCTTTTGTCACACATGGTGCTGCATTCTGCTGGAATGTTGACTGCATGGTTCATAATATGTTTATCATCGAGCTCAAGAGCTCTTCCATAGGTCGAGAGTTCTATATACTATAGTAACACTCCATACATTCTCAGTTCCATCAGTTGTAGGGGTGGGCTATTGATTATTGATCGATAAGGTAATAAAAGGGGTTAAAAGAGGACGCATCTGGTTCATCCATCTCATTATTGACATGTGCACTACAGGGTTAAGGAAGACCATCGACCACACAGGCACTGTTCAATCAGTCTAGCAGGGGCTTATTGATCCAAAAGAAGTGTGGTAAAGTCATCTACTAATCATCTACTTTGGTGCCTGTGTCCATCTACGATTGAGGCCTTCTGTCTAATTGTCAGGTGACACGAGGTCAGAGGTACACAACAAAAACAGCTTTGAACTTTTAACTGATGGAGTGTCACGCCTCTGAGTCACGGCTGGAGTCAAGGCCTGACGCCACCTCCACCCACACTTAATGATACCCTCTCACAAATACACCACAGAACACAAACAAACAAACAAACGCACACAGCATTACCTCAGTGTGTGTACGTGCGCATATTTATTACCTTTCTCTCTAATAGCTTCTAGTCCCCTCGCTGATGCCAGTGACTCACTCCCTGGGCCCATTGTGACCTAATGCACTCTAATCCTCTGTGGCCTTATGAGAACACTCATATCGCCCCTGGCAGTCTCCTACTTGCTGCCTGAGGCTTAATGCCGCCTTCGTTCAATTCAAGAGCTCTCGGAATTAGCCAATAGGGAGCCATACGCAAATCCTACGCAAATTGTTGGTGGGAAGCTCAGAGATTCCAAGGAGTTATTGAACGGACCATAAGACATAACCTGGTTACTGTGGACTAAATCCAACACCCTCTAAACCTCCAGGGCCCTCCACCCGGAGGACTGTATGACTCAACAGGGGAGACTTGTGGGTAGGAATCGGACAGGCTCATTGTAATGGATGGAACGGAGTCATACCATTCACACGTTTGATACCAAAATGGATTCCATGATACCAATCCTTATTCCATACATTACATTGAGCCCATCCTCCGATTTCTACCTCCATCAGCCTCCCCTGTGAGCCCCAGCCATCACCAACCTAACCCCACCTGTTAAGAAATGAAAAAGGCACGCTAGGCTTGGGAGTCAAATAGTGTGGGAAATATATCTCTGAAGGCACTCTTTTGAAGGACACTTATTGACACTACAAATAAAGAAAAAAAGAAAAGAAATGTGATGGAAATCGTGGCTTTCAAATCAACCTGTTTGAAGACAATAGGGCTGAGCTGTAAGGTAATATACCCCAATTTCTTGTTTTTGTTTTTTAAGACAAACTAAAAGTAACCAAATGAAGAGAAAGGTGAAAGGATAATAATAATAATAATAATAATAATAATAATAATGTGAAAGGATATGTTCTATGTTCCTGCGCAGGTTCTCGTTGAGCTTGGCCTCCAGGCCTCTCAGCTCCTCCTCCGCCTTCCTCATGTCCTTCTGCAGCTCCAGACGGGACTTCCTGGCGTCATAGTAACCTCCTGTCAGAGCGCCGCGGTGGCTGACCTGGTCACCTAGGAGACGGGGGACAGACGGACAGGGGCGTCAAAATTACCTGAAGAAGCCCTTTTCGTTGTTTGTCTTAGTTTGATTAAAACAGAAATGTGGTAAATGCTGTGTAAAACATAAGTGTGCTGATCATGGTTTAATTTATACAAACACAGGTGATAACACACACATATAGAACTGACTGCACACAGAAAAACAAGAACAACAGGTAGACTATTTCAATGACAATGTACAGATATAAACAGTAGATGTGATGTGATATTCAGGGGAGGCTGGTGGAGGTCAAAATCAGACAATGGGCTCATTGTAATGCATGGAATGGAATGAGGAACGGTATCAAACTCATTCCATTCCACGCATTACAATTGCAATGAGCCGGACCTCTACCAGCCTCCCCTGTGTGGGCTTGGCAGTGGCAGCGTACCCTCCAGTGTGATACAGTCCATGGTGAAGGCTCTGGCCAGCTGGGTGGACACCTCCATGCTGCGGCAGATCAGGGTCTTTCCAAACACGTGTTTGAAGGCCTTCTCAAACGGGTCTTCGTAGCGCAGCTTGCTGATCATAGGGATGGCATCCTGACAGAAGAGGTGGAGGAGGGGGTTAACATCCAGCTAGTTACCTGTTTCCTGGTGGTGGTTGTTGTTGTTCTCAACTAATGACAAACAAAAAGAGCTCCAATAACCCCTTTTGACAAGGGCGTTCTCTTACATTGGTCTCTGGGTAGGCGGTGTCCCTGACGTCCAGCTTGCTGAGGGGCAAGAAGGTGACCTCTCCAGGCAGGTTCATCTTGTTAAACTCTGTCAGGATCTTGGTGCTCACCTCATCAGTCTCCACGATGTGATAAAACAACCTGGGAGGGGAAACAAAGAAACACACACACACACACACACACACACACACACACACACACACACACACACACACACACACACACACACAGAGATTTTGAGAAAGAGAACTTCTAATCTCTGACCTACTTGGGTTAGCAGCTATGGGTGCAATGATGTATGACGCACAACTCCAGGGATCAACACATGAAAAACACTCTCCTGGCTTTGCAGTGAAACCTTTTCTTTAAAAACTAGTGTCTCTGAGATTAGTCAACCCTGCAAGCATTCATCAAAATGAAGCCTGTCAGAGTATCAACATTAAATCTATCAAAATTCAATTAAATTGAATCAAAGTGAAGCCTATCAAAGTAGGAAATAATTAGATAACTGTTCCTCTAACCAAGTGACAACCTTCCAATGCAGTGGACCAACCAGTCACGTTTAGATTTTAAGTCAAGCTGTCTCGCCAGCCCATACCTGGTCCCTGCGGTCACCTCCACGCAGGTGTAGAAGGCGGGCTCGCACGTAAAGTTGTTCATGACGATGCCGTTGTAGCCGTTGATGACGTGCTGGTTGATGCCCTTCCGGCGGAAGTGCTCCAGGACCTTACCGATGCTGTCGATGCCGTTCAGAATAGCCTGGCGAGCAGGAAGGAACACACAGAGACAGACACGGTGAGTCACACTGGTAGGAACACTTAAGCTTAATAAAGACTTCAAAAGCCAGGAAGCAACCGGTCATCTATGTGACCGTTATAGAAAGAGTCTTTCACAGAATGACCAGAAGAAATGATTTGACTGTTAGCCAGAAAGAAAGAATAGAGTCAGAAAACACTTGACATATGACTGGATAGGTCAAGTGTGATGCTTTTTGTTGGGATCTACAATCTCCGTTTCTTTCCTAATGACTGACCAAGACTTCTGGTGGAACTGTTGAGATGTGATGTCTTCTCATCAGGCTTCGACTCATCGCTAAATTTGTGCCATTTCCAAAGCCGGAGATGAGTGTCTGTGATGCAGAAGGGCTTGTGATGGTGTGTGTGTGTGTGTGTGTGCCACATACAGTGCAGACGATGTGGATGACACGTGGCTCAACATGCCTGTGTGTGTAATGTATGTATGTTATGGTGTCATCTAACAGGTAGATCTTTTCCAGACACAACAGTCAGTGGTTTGGTATTGGGAGAGAGGTGGAGGATCCAGACCTTGCCAGTTGCTGCTCTCAGGAGCTGCTGTTTCTTCTCCAGGTCCTCTCGTTTGGCAGCCAAGGCCTGCTGCTCTGCGTTCTCCTCACGCCAAAGGTAGCTGGAAAACACACACACACACACACGTTACAAAACAACAAACACCACTAACACATGCCAGCCCAACCTGTGTTACCAAACAACACTGCTTGTACCCTACCATTAAATAGGTGGGCCGGCCCACCTGCCTGGATCGGTTTTGTCTAAACCTTTTTGGCTTAGTGAGAACTCAGTAGAACATTTTAGTAATGGCCATCCTGGATGCTGATATATGGGCCTCTGTACCCCACTTAAGAAAACACTAAGCAAATCCAAGATTATTGACAACCAGAACCATGGTCATTCATTGCAGCCAAAGTGTTGTGGGTTAACAAGAAGTAAAATAGTTTGGAGAATTACGGATCAATTGAAAACTCATTCCATTCAAAAGACATGAAATCATGTGAAAAATATGTACCAAACCAAAGAGATTTAAAAAAATATTATTATTAATTCAGAGATCTTTTCCTCATGTTTTCTGATCCATGAACACACTACCACAATTAACCACCCCATGTTAAACACTTGGTCCCTTGTCATTCGATACAAAATACATTGAATCAGATTCTCCTGTTATCTTCCGACTGCATGGACACCAAACCATAATCATATTATATTTTGTTATTTATTTTGAGAGTTTTTCCTCTCCTCTCTTTTCTAAGCTTCCTGATGCATAGGTCCGCTAGAGCGCTACTACATCTTATTCACCACCGCCTGGTCTGACAGCTCAGCACCTCCAGGGCCATAGCAGCATATAGCAGCAGCCAAAGCCTGTGGCATCCTTGACCTCCTGTTATAAATAACTCCATTGTTACAGGGAATGAAAACAGGGGCATGCTGACATTCACTGGACACAATGCTTAGGTACCAAACTAAAGGTTGCAAGCCGGAAACAGCATATGTGCTTAAGGGTGATGACAATACCAACCTTTCAGGCTTAATGCGGTTGAGTCATATGTATGCTTGCGTGGCGACGTTTTAGTTTCAAGCCTATGACTCAATAAACATTACGGAGAAAGACGGAGGAGGGGGGGGTCGAGAAAAAATAAGAAGGTAGAGTCGATCGGCTTTCTTTCTCTCGCTCACTCTGGAGCTCCTCGTTCTTGTTCGTAACTTCGTAATAACTGAATCGTGTTTGAAATTTTGCGTGGAATAGCCCCGGAGCCAACCAAAGACAGCTCAGGAATGGAAATATGATGGGTAGGTTACGTATATTAACTACAAACAAAAAAAAATCCCTTTAAGAAGAAAGCCCCTCTTACTTTCTCTCGCTCTGGAGCTCATCTTTCTTGTTTTTGACTTCGTAGTATTTCTTATCCAGCTCCTCCACACGGGTTTTCACCTCACTCAGGTCCTGGTCCAGTTTCTAGAGGAGGAAAACAAACAAGTCAGACTTGCCCCCCCAAAACATTAAACAGAATAATATTCCTCCCAAAATGACATTATAAAATAATAAAAAAGGCATTGTGCCAAACATAATAATGCTAGTAGTATACAAATTGAACAGTCCTATACAGTAGGTCTAATCCACTTGACTGGCACAGAATTGGATAATGCACATATTATATGTACAATATAATAGACAGGTACCACTGAGGAGAAGGCTTCAGAAGACTAGAGCAATTCTGGTCATTCTAGATCAGATACATGTTGGGTTTACGTACACAGGATAGACTATACTAGGCTACAGTAGAATACACTCAACTTAAATTTAGTATAATAGTTCATTTCTAGACTAGACTAATCAATCCAGTCACTGTTGGGGGTAGTGCTCCATGTTCAGAGAACTTATACATTCAGAGAACTTGCATACATACATACAGAACTTAGAACAGGTAACTGAAACAGGAGGTACACAAGAGTAGACTTCAGAAAACCATTATATTCATTCTGGTTCTAGTATGTGTTGTGGTTCCGTACGCTGTACTGCTCCAGATTCTTCTCCTTGCTGGTCTCCGTGTCCTCCAGGTCCTTGTGGATGGCAGTGATCTGCCTCTTCTTGTCGTTGATGGCCTGGTCCAGAGACTTGAGCTCCTTCTTGATCCACTTGTCCCTCTCCTCCTTGGAGGTGAATTGGCTGCCTCGGCCCTGCTTGGCATACAGATCTGTCCTCTCCTGGGTGGCCTGGGCCAGTCTGGGGGGAGGAAGGGGGAAGATGTATGAAGGAAGAAAAAAAAGAAACACTGCACTCACTAGAAACACCTTTCTGCTATTTAATGCACTGCAGCAGAAGTCAAGAACAGAGTTCATGTGTTGCGTTCTTCAGCATTAGAGGATTCTCTATCCCTTCTCCACAAAAGTGTGCGTTCATCCACTGCCCAAAATTGTTTCAAAAGCGTTGGATTGGTGCAAGCATTGGGGCTAGAGGGAGTTTCCACCATCTATCTGACAACAATACAACACTAAGGTAGGGGTGACTGAAGATTAGAGAATCAGCACTTTCAGAAAGCTGTTGCCCATTAAAGTCATGATTTTCTTTCCTTTTTCCGTCAGATATTAGATTAGATTAGATTAAACTTTATTGTCATTGCAGAGTACAAGTACTATACAACGAAATGCAGATATATACACACACACCTGGCGATGCCCCTCTCCTCTCTCTCCTTCACGGTGTTGAACTTGGGCTCTGTCTCCTGCAGCTCCTTCTGCTTCTCCTCGATCTTCTCCAGGAGCTTCTGACGTTCTTTCAGCAGGCGTTTCTGGGTGAGACATGGAAAAGGGTTACAATGTTACACTGTGGCCTCAACACAGACAGGAAGGCACATTTCCATGACCGTCAAGAAAGCAAAACTTACGTGGGTGGTAGGTGTCTCTCTTACACACACAGAATCCAACAGCCAAAAATACACACACAACAGTATACTCACAACAGTCATATGAATGTTACTTCCAACATTGAGCATTCTACACAGTTCATCTCCCATTATCACATCTATTCATATTAACACACACACACACAATCCAACAGGCAAACTATCACAACAGTCATATGAACGTTACCACCAACATTGAGCATTCTACACATTTCATCTCCCATTATCACGTCTATTCATATAAACACACACACACACACACTTCCGAAGTCTGCTTATATCCGGATCGGATTATAACAAGTAGCAGTCAAAAAGGCAGATGACGCAGTTCTGTCCTCCCACCCTCCTTCCTCTTGCGTTCCTCTCAATAAAAAACAAAGTCAACACTGCTCTCCAGGCCAGGTGGGCCTAATCCAACCACCAGCCAGCCTGATATGAAGGAGTATTTCACACAGGCAGAGCCAAGGTGCCATATGGAGGATGACTCGGGCCAGATCTCTAGCCTTGGGCCCGTGCCCAGGATGGAGAGATGAGAGGAGAGAGAGAGAGAGAGAGAGAGAGAGAGGGAGGTGGAGAGGGATATAGAGGGGAGGGAGGGATGATGAGGTATAAAGAGATTCAGAAGGATGATGAAAGCATAGAGGGATATTTCATTTGAGAAATTAAAAAAAAAGAAAAGAAAAAAGAAAAAGATGACTGCATACAGGGAGACAGAGAAGAGCGCGTCAGTGCCAGTATGTGACGCAGAAGGGAGGCTTCCGTACCCTCTGTTCACTGTTGCCGGCCAGCTCCTCCTGCAGGTCCTTGGACTTCAGCTCCAGCTTGGTCCTCTGTTTGATCTGTTCCTGCCGCTCAGCACTCAGCTGCTCCTTCTCTTCCTTCATGGCTGAGATCTTGGACTTGTGCTCCCGACACACACGCTCACTCTCCTGCAGGGGGAGATGGGATGGAGGGGGATTCAGAAATACTTGATCAGAGAAAGGTTGTACGTATTTGTTCATCAGGGCTTCTTATTGTTAAAAGAATATATTTGTGTATTGTACTTGTCTTTATAACAAAGTATGAAGTAACATTCATTCAAGTTTGTTGTGCATTTCATGTGCACATATTGTCCATTCCAAAGTGTTGCTTACCTCTACTTTGTCCCTGGCATCCTGCTGGGCGTCACGTAACACTCTGGATTTGTCCCCACACGTCTCTCTCTTGGAAGACAGCTGGACAACACAAGAGGACAGATTTACTGATCAGTTCCAAACGCAATACGAAATCGCGACTTTTCTGAACGTTTGTTTTCATATGACTAAATTGACTGCACGAGAACTACCGTCCATTCCCCTTTCCAAGTGATCGGTGTGTTACCTCGTCTAGTTTGGCGCGGGTCTCATTGAGCTCCTGGTTGTAGATGGTGTACTCCAGGGACCTCCTCATCTTGTCCCACTTCTGATACTGAGCTAGCTCCTCCTTCTCGTCCTCCAAGGTGTGCAGACGCTCCTCAATGTATTTCAGCAGCTCGTTGATCTTCTCTCGCTTACCCTCTGGAAAGAAAGACAAACACAGCTGTGTGTTAGTTACTGCAGATCTACTGGTGTGGCGACGGCAGAATGTGTGTATGCAATAGGTACGGGGGTGGCTTGTTCTGGATTAAAACCAGAAACTAAATAGTTGTATCCTCCATAAAGGATGAGACTGGATGGAATTATCCATATTGACAGTTTTTGTGTAAAAGACATGTTGTGTAAAACAACTTAGAGGTGAGTCAGTCATATTCCATTTGGACTGTGATTGAAGGAATGTGGAGACTGGCCCTTTCTTAGAGACATGCTTCCATGCATCCTCTTCAACTCACTTCCTACTTAAAGTGCATTGGAGGAGAAGATTTAAGTCCCTCCCCTTCCATATTTTAATTCACTGCTCTTTGAGAAGTGAGTGGAGGGCGTAGGAGAGGACACAAGGAATCGAGTTTCTAACAATTGAGAGAAAGGGACTGGTCCTTTGGGCTGTACCTGTTTCCTTCATGAGAGAGATGCTCTCTTCCTTGCGTTCATCATACACCCTGGTCCCTGCCACCTCCCTCAGCAGTTTGAGCCGCTGGGAGTCGGGGGCTGTGGCCATCTGGTTGATCTGAACACAGAAAATAGAAAAACAAGATGTAAACATATGTCATAGTGATGATGAAACTGATGATTTCACTAAATATGTTTGTTGTGTGTCATTCTGCATAAAGATATTGTACATCCATCTCTTTAGACTTGATCAGATGATAAGTTCTAACTATGAACAATCAGTAATAACAAACGTTATAGAAACATATTTGCATTGAAATAACCCCAGGTTTTGATGGTACTCCCTTACCTTTCCTTGCTTGACGATGTAGTAAGGGTTACTGCGAGAGAAGCCAGCACTCTCCAAGAGGTTCATGACATCATTTTTACTGAAAAAACAAAAAACAAGATTAAAATAAACAATCATAGGATTCCACGATCAGTCATATCAATCAATCATCAAACTTTATTTATATAGCACAAGTCATGCACTGAATGCAACTCCAAGTGCTGAACATAAAAACAATAGTAAATAAATCACAATACAATAAAACAAGAGGTAGGAGATAAGACGAATAGACCCAGTAATAAAACCTGGAATAAAACGAAGAACAAAAACAAAAAATGAGGATGTAAGAAATAGGAGTAAATGTGCAAGTTGACAAAGACAATAGGTAAAAGCCAGGCTAAAAAGGTGTTTTAAGCTTTCTTTAAAAAAAATATCCACTCTCTGCCACTCTCAAGTCATCCGGCAAGCCATTCCAAAGTCTAGGACCATAGTGGCTAAAGGCTGCTTCGCCATGGGTCTTAGTCCGGACCCCTGGAACAACCAAGAGGCTGCTGTGATTGCTCACAACGGTGATCGTGTCGCAGTACTTACGTCACCATCTTCTTGTCCAAGAAGTACTGGTCCTTCTTGGCTCCGATAACACGCCGGAGGGACACTTCCTCTTTGTCGATCTAGTGGGAGAACAGTTATACATCATTAAGCTGATTGAATATTACAAGTCTACTAGAAGTATACCTCATGTAGCCATGGAAACAGAAATACTAAATAGCATGGCTGAGTGGTTAGTTATGATGTTCGAAGAGTCTTACCGGCAGCCTGTTGTCAGAATTGTCAAATATAATCTCCACAAAAGCTGATATGACACGAGGACCAGTTCCCTCCTACAATGGTGGCAGGGAATAAGTGTATGATAATTTAGGAAGGACAAATAAAGCGGATTAAACCATAGCAGGGTTATCAACAGTGAGATGTACTGCTATATTTTGGAGTAGCATGTGTTCCACTACTTACATGGAGCAAGGCCAAGCGCTGCTCGGGGCGGAGATGGCTGAATTCATCACTGAGCACAAACTGAATGGCTGAGGAGATAGAAGCAGATGATTGCCTTTGGTTAGATAAAGCAGAAAAATACACAGAGCTCTACAAATGATTTATATTGCTTATCTTCAAATGAATTGTCATGTAAAAGGGACCTGAACCAGGAGACATTGGCCATGCTTCTCTTACCGTAGAAAAAGTTACTTTTTCCTGATCCGTTTCTTCCCACTGTGGAAACAAAACAAAACATTCACTCATGGAAAGAGCCTAATGCAAGAGGTAGGGTTTAATATCCTTACCAACCATACCTTTCTAATGCATTGACATGAAGATTATTATGAACCACGGGTTTGTGGAGGATTTCAAAATATCAATGAAAGATTGAAGTCTGAAATAAACACTCACCGATGACATTGTGCTTCGGACTGAAGGGATCAACCACAGTCTGATCCCTGTAACTTCGGAACCCCTGGATAATGACCTGTGCAGCAACACAAAACGCAGTGTCATCCAACGTTTATATGATCATATGTTAAATAATATAATTAATAGTAAACAGGACGGGCAAGAATTGTTTAGAATAAAATTGTGCCATGCTATCTTACTTGACAGCTAGAAAAGTGACATTGACAGCTGGCGATATAACCAAATAGCAGACTATAACGAATGAAAACTTCACCGTTTAGCAATAACATCGTTACATCCTGTAATAACATAGTAGTTTGCTGTTCAAGAATACGAGCTAAATTATCTAACAACAAGGTAGCTAGCTAGCTACGTAGCTACGAACATCATGACCAGAACCTAAGCTAGCTACACAACTAGCTAGCCAGTTGACAGGCAACGGCCTAGTAAACATACGGGTATAACCAGCTTTTCCAGCACATAATACAGCATTCACGTCACTAATGTTACATACAACGCTTTGTAAGAATGGTAGACTTGCTCTGCTAAACACTCCTGCAGCTTCTCTGCTGAAGTTTGCAAGCTAACAAGCTAACTCGCTTAGCAGTCATTTGGTGAGAGCGGTTCGTCGTCGCCCGCTGCTTACCTGTTTGATGTACATGGTCCGACTACGCAGGAACTTTCCTCCGAAAGCTAGTCAAACGAATTCAACTGTTTTTCCTCCACAATAGGGAAGGTGGGCCTTTAAAACGCCAGATATCCTTCTACAGTATTGTAGATTGTACAAAATGCATGTACAGAAGATCTGGAATTAAAACCTGCTAAAAACAGAAATAACAAGGAAAATGGCGATTATGGGCGGGATTAACGGGAACTCTCCATCGTGTGGAAAAAAGGGGGGACCGTGTGAATAGTAGGTGTAATAATATGCGATTGTGCCCTAAAATAAATGTTATTGGCATCGTCTAAGTGCTAGTGCGGTTACAAGTACATAAAAAAATTTGGACACAGTCCACATATTTAGAACGAGTAGGTTAGTATAGTGCACTCATCCGATTGACATCCCTAGTATTATATGAAGTTGGTATGCGCCATGTTGGGCGCCAAATGAGCTATCCGTTTCCGTTTCCGTTTCTGTTGCTAATACAAACTACAGTACATTTCATATCGTGTTGTTTTCCAACAGTGTTGGGGATATTTCCAGAGAATTCGTGGTCCAGTTGACACCACTAGTCGCACACTGTATCAACCTAGTATCTTATTGTGATGTTTGCAAGCTAACAAGCTAACTCGCTAGCAGTAATTGTGTGAGAGCGGTTCGTCCCGCTGCTTACCTGTTTGATGGTCCACTACGCAGGAACTTTCCTCCGAAAGCTAGTCAAACGAAATCAACAGTTTTTCCTCCACAATAGGGAATGTGGGCCTTTAAAACGCCAGATATCCTTCTACAGTATTGTAGATTGTACAAAATGCATGTACAGAAGATCTTGAATTAAACCTGCTAAAACAGAAATAACAAGGAAAATGGCGATTATGGGCGGGAAGAACGGGAACTCTCCATCGTGTGAAAAAAGGGTGACCATAATAATAATAATAATAATAATACATTTATTTTATAAGGCGCCTTTCATGGCACTCAAGGTCGCCGTACAACACAGTTACAAAAATATAGTCAAACAGTTAAAAAATGACAATCAAACAATTACAAATTACAATATAAAAAGCAGCCGCAGCAGGGCATTCAATAGTCGGGAGGGTGGCTCAGAGATAAGCCTGCCTGAAGAGGTGTGTTTTGATGTGTGTTTTGAATGGGTTTATGGTGTCAATGTTCCTGATGTCGGGGGGGAGGGAGTTCCAGAGGCGAGGGGCGGAGCGGCTGAAAGCTCTTGCCCCCATGGTGGACAGACGGGCAGGGGGGACAGTGAGGTTGAATGTTGAATGTTGAATAGTAGGTTTAATAATATGCGATTGTGCCCTAAAATAAATGTTATTGGCATCGTCTAAGTGCTAGTGCGGTTACAAGTACATAAAAAACAATTTGGACACGGTCCACATATTTAGAACGAGTAGGTTAGTATAGTGTACTCATCCGATTGACATCCCTATTATATGAAGTTGGTATGCGCCATGTTGGGCGCCAAAGGAGCTATCCGGTTCTGTTGCTAATACAAACTACAGTACATTTCATATCGTGTTGTTTTCCAACAGTGTTGGGGATATTTCCAGAGAATTCGTGGTCCAGTTGACACCACTAGTCACACACTGTATCAACCTAGTATCTTATTGTGATGTTAACAAGCTAACACGCTAACTCGCTAGCAGTAATTGCGTGAGAGCGGTTCGTCCCGCTGCTTACCTGTTTGATGTACAATGGTCGACTAAAAGAAATAACAAAGAAAATGGCGATTATTTATGCGCGGAAAGAACGGGAACGCTCCATCGTGTGAAAAAAGGGGGACCGTGTGAATAGTAGGTTTAATAACAAGTAGGTTAGTATAGTGCACTCATCCGATTGACATCCCTAGTATTATATGAAGTTGGTATGCGCCATGTCGGGCGCCAAAGAGCTATCCGTTTCTTTTCTTTTTTTTTCAAGTATTTTTATTCAAAAGTTACACAATACAATATGATTAAACATGTTGATTTTCAATTTTTTACAAATTTCTGCCCACCCCCCCACCCAACCCCAAACATTTCCTGCAGGGCCCTAAAGTTATAATTATAATAATTTATAATTTGCCATTTAGCAGACGCTTTTAATCCAAAGCGATTTACAATTACGAATTACAGGGACATTCCCCCTGGAGTAACTGAGGGCTAAGTAACTTACTCAAGGGCACACTAAGTAGTGGTGTGGTTTCAGGCGGGATTTGAACTCACAACCTTCCGATCACAAGTCCAACTCACTATCCACTAGACCACCACCACTACCCCCAAAGTTACATTAGCATAGTAATAACATAAAAAAAAATAGATTAAAATACAATTTCACACTGGACAATAATAATGCAGTTGTATCACAGCTGCAACCAGGTAACTACCAAGACAGTACATATAGGATGTAGATCTACAGAGACAGGTCGTCGCAACATTACATGGACCAACAGAGGTGACATGTCAGAAGCCTGCATCCCTCAGGTTGGAACTTCAGGGAGAGTCTTAAGACCGTCAAAATATGCCAACACAGAGCCCCATGTAGAATAAAATTTGCTTGTGGAACCTCTAATTGTGTATTTAATTTTTTCTAATTTAAGATATAGCATTAGGTCTCTCAGCCATGCTGAGACTGTGGGCGGTTTCGGTGATTTCCAATCAAGCAGTATTCTCCTCCGAGCCAATAGGGAAGCAAAAGACATGCTATTCTTTTGGATGTTAGTCAGTCGATCGCTCTCTGAAACCCCGAAGATGGCAGTCAAGGCATTCGGTCGTACATCAATACCCAGTGCCTCAGACATCATTTTAAAGACATTTGACCAATATCCAGTCAGTTGAGGACAGGTCCAAAACATATGGGTAAGGTCTGCTGGGGCATTGTGACACCGATCACAAATATCGTTAAGCTCAGGGAATATTTTGGATAGTCTGTGTTTACTGAAATGGACACGATGAAGAACTTTAAATTGTATAAGTCCAAGTCGGGCACAAGAGGTGCTCCTATTCACTCTGTCTAATGCATTGTTCCATGTTTCATCCGCTATTTGTTGACCAAGTTCTTCCTCCCAGCTTGTTCTAATCTTATGAATTGACTCTCCTTTAAGGGACATTATGATGTCATAGAGTCTCGATATATGACCTTTTTGACTGGTGGGAGTATCGAGGATTGTGTCAAGTACAGATAATGGAGGCATGTTAGGGAAGGACGGGCATTGACTTTGGATGAAATGACGGATCTGGAAATAGCGAAAGAGGTTCGAGTTAGGTAGATGGAATTTATTTGAGAGGTCACGAAAGTTTGCAAATATGCCATCTATGTATAGGTCTCTAAATTTTACAAGGCCCACCTGTTGCCAAAGAGAAAAAGTTACATCTTGCTTTGCTGGAATAAAGAGGTGGTTGTGACATATTGGACTCAGGATTGAAAAGCTTTGACGTTTGAAATGTGCTCTAAACTGGGACCATATTCGGAGAGTAGAGACAACAACTGCACTGTTGGTGTATTTAGAGGGAGATAATGTCATCTTAGATGTGACCAGGGGGTGAATAGAGGACGAGGAACAAGACTTTGCCTCCATCAGGCACCAGCCCGCATCTGAAGAGTGAGTCCAGTGGACGACTTTCTGTATGTTAGCGGCCCAATAATAGAAAAGAAGGTTTGGAAGAGCTAGGCCCCCCATCTGTCTATGCCTCTGAAGTAGTTCTTTGCGGACCCTCTGAGATTCACCACCCCTATAGTCTATAGAATTAAAGAAGGATTTTGGAAGGAACACGGGTAGGCATTGGAATAAATATAAGAATCTGGGTAGGGCATTCATTTTGACCGAATTTACTCTGCCTGCCAAGGACAAGTGGAGAGCATCCCATCTCTGAAGGTCAGATTTAAGTTTGTTTACGAGAGGTTCGAAATTATGTTTGTAGAGAATCAGAATCAGAATCAGAATCAGAAGACTTTTATTGCCATGACATGTAAACATGTTAGGAATTTGGTTTGGAACAATGGAGCACGGTTTACAGCAGGACAGGTGCAAGACAGGACAAGACAGTGCAAACCAACATCAAAGTGCAAGAGTCATAATTAATATAAATATAAAGTGCAGAGATCAAGTGTTCAAGTGTTCATATCCAGACAGTCCAAAGCTCTCTGGGTGGGGGTGGAGGGAGGGTAGATAGATAGGGGTCAGGTCAGGGGGGGGGGGGGGGGGGGGGCAGCGGCATTTAGGAGCCGGATGGCTGTGGGGAAAAAGCTGTGTGTATGTCGGGCCTTCACAGTTTTTAGGGACCGCACCCTCCTGCCTGAGGGGAGCGGGGCGAAGAGACCGTGTCCTGGGTGTGCGGGGTCAGCCATGATCTTCCTGGCCCTCCCCAAAGCCCTACTTTTAAACAGGGCCTCAAGGGGGGGCAAAGGGCAGCCAATCACCCTCTCCGAAAGGGCAAGCTACTCTGGGGGATCTGAAGCGCCAAGGCGTTTAACAGGAAGCATTCGCTTTTAGAGAAGTTCAGCTTATATCCAGAGAAGAGGCCAAAACTGGAGAGTAGCTTCGTGATGTCAGGCATACATGACACAGGGTCGGACACATATAATAACAGGTCATCCGCATATAAAGATAGCTTGTGTTCCGAACCCCATCTCTGTATCCCATGCATAAAGACAAATAGAACAGGGCTCAACGGACAATCTTGCCGTGTTCCCCTTGACAAGGGAAAGTACTGAGAGTGGGTCCCATTTGTGACCACCGATGCCCTAGGAGAGGAGTAAAGCAACTTAATCCAGGAGATATATTTGGACCCTGTCGAATGCCTTCTCAGCATCCAGTTTGCTAATACAAACTGCAGTACATTTCATATCGTGTTGTTTTCCAACAGTGTTGGGGATATTTCGAACTGTGTTGGGAGTATTTCCAGAGAATTCGTGGTCCAGTTGTCCACTGTATCAACCTAGTATCTTATTGTGATGCTTACATTTCCTGAGAAGGCTCAGGACTTTGGCGTGTGCAGGACTCTGCTGGACATGTTGTACCAGGCAGTGGTGGCCAGCGCAGTGCTGTACGGTGGCAGCATCAAGGGAGGTTGCGCACCAAGAGGCTGGACAAGCTTATTAGGAAAGCTGGTTCTGTCCCCGGTGTCACCCTGGACTCAGTAGAGGAGGTGGCCAATGGAAGGATTAGGACCAAATTCCTGGCCGTCATGGACAATCCCTCCCATCCCTACAGCCTACATTACAATGTGGCAGAGCAGAGAGAGAAGCACCTTCAGCAACAGGCTATTACAACCATTAACAAACCACTGCACATAGGAGCGCTATAGGTCTATATTTTCTGCCCGCCGCAATCCTCCGCCTGGCTCGATCGGGGTGATCAGAGTCAGGCTGGAGGATGTTAAATACTACTGTATTTAACGTTTTTCAGTTGTTTATTAGGTCTAATCTTTGTTTTATCTTTATTTTATTTTATATTATTATTATTATTGTTGTTGTTATTATTTAATACCATTCAATTGTCACTTTATTAGTGGCGTTTCTCACTCTTTTAGGTCACTGCAGGTGTCACTGTTGCCTCGGGTTACATAACTATTAAGCCTGAAATAAATGCATTTATCAATGCAAGTGGGGAAGAAAGGTGAGCTGTAGCAACTGAATGTGTCCCTAACCTACCATGGACATGGGTCCCTACAATAGCTTTATTGTTCCGAGGTAATACATGTGTTCAATGATGTGGATCAGACTTATTAGAACGTATTACCGTTACCCACATTCAACATTCATGATAAATGTTTTGAATTGTCATTCATTTTGATTCTTCTTTGATTAGATTTTGCCCCCACTTTGTTTGGATAGCTAGATATAATGGTCTGTACTCTGTAGATGCTCAAACTATCAATTGCAGTTCTGTTAATTAATATGCAACCATGTCAAGGGGTATGGTGTGTTACCATCTCTTTGTTGTTTTGTGTTGTATGTTGCTGAGTGAAAAATAGAGGTTCATATTTCATTGATAGGTGATGAAAATAGAACATGAACACAAAGTTACTTTTTGGTGGAAACATTTATTGACTCCACTTGTATTTTAAAAAACAACAATAACAACAACAGACAGACAAGATGTATCAAATAAATTAGGTTAAAATGCCTGATGGGGCTTTGTGAATAGGCAATAAAATCACAATATTAACCTAAGGTATGTATTGCAATGTCGTCGCTGTGCTGTGGTGTCCTCATGGGATCAAACCAGGGCAAACAACATCAGTAGCTGAATAGACTTTTCACGACAAGATGAACACTATCATTGTTATAACTTCTCTCAGTCTTTAAACATTTTTTCCCAGCTCGGAATTGTACACCAGACAAAAATAGCATTTTGTTTAATTTCTACTTCTTTTCAAGTAATCTGAGACTATATAAGCAGTCACATATTTAAGGCAGTGCAGTTATTGGGCTCAATTTGAACTGGTGGACAGGGGACTGGAGGGGGCAGGGGGCCAGGAAAGAGGTTGGAAAGGTGAAAACGGAGGGTTCAAAGTTCTGCTGGTGGTTGAATGTGAACTCGTTGGTGAAGAAGGAGGCAGTCTCCTGCGGGGTTGGGGTGGCGGGGTCGGCGGTTGCGACAGGTGTGGAGGAGAGGACCTCGGACTCAAACTGGAGCAGTTGGCCCATGAAGCTGAAGTTGGGCGAGATGAGCGCCCGGCGCTGTTTGATAAAGTCGAAGGCCTCCTCCAACCGCAGCCGCTTGGTTCTCATGATGTAAGCCATACAGATGGTGGGGGATCGGGAGATGCCTGCCTTGCAGTGGACCAGGACCTTGCCCCCTGATTGCTTCACGCGATCTGGAAGACAAAAACAAATAGCCCTTACGTTAATGATCTGTTTATATAAACGAATATTGTACATGACGCTCATTAGGCCATATATCATTGTCATGATGTCGAAACATTAGTGTGGCCACTGTGTCACAAAGCATTTGGAAGCATTTTGGATTGATGAAAACATGTCACTTTTTTCACAGTGAATAACTGCATTGAGGTGGAGATAAAATCACGTTCTTCAATGTACAATCAATTTGCCTCCTACACCGAGAAATTATGAGAGCTATACCATTCTTAGTAGGCAACTCCTCCACATCCTACACGCGCGCGCGCACACACACACACATACAGCACCCACCCCTGAGGCCTGACTGACTCACAGAACACAGCTGCACATGAGTTCTGTCTCTCCTACGCTCCTGTGGGGGCACTGGGCTATGCAACAGAGAGTTCACTCAGACTAGGAGAGGTTGAAGTGGAATTCTGTGCTCATAGTCATACACACTCTTTATCTGGCATACACACATAAACCTAGATGGTCTTTAATTCTCGTAAGCACACCTGTGTATACACACACACACCTGGCTGGCTAGCTGAGAGAGTGAGAGTCTGCAGGGGAAACAGCGGATGGACTCTGACAGCTCAGACACTCTGAAAAACCACATGAATGAATCATGAAGCTCCCATCTGGAGTGGAGGCAGAGAGGCTGTGAGTGTTTTAATGACCGTCCTCTGGTGACAAGACATGATAGCTTGGTTGGAGACGTCTTGGCTTGACACACTTCAACTGCAGTTCTTTTTTTCTATTATTTTATTTTTAAGTCAATAATACGACCAACAAACAACAGTCCTGAGGTTTGGAATTTGGATTTGTCTTCATAGTGGCACTAGAAATTGTTTAGATTTGTATTCAGTAGACCTGTTTTGGAGTTTTTTTTATTTTTATATTGACAGTATTCAAGTTAATTTCTGATCTTTTGGTAGGATAATGATTATTTAAAGCTTCCTATACAAACATTCTGCCCCGGGACACATCTTTGTCCTATATCAAGTTCTGGCAGAGACAAAGACGCCTAGGATGTGGGCTGGTTCCTAAAACAAAGCCCAACAACAACAACGAAAGACTCAATACAGGTCAGACGAGGCCCCCGTGGGCAGGTTGAGCTCGTCCTCTGCTGTGTATAAATAGCTACGGCAGCAGTGCGCATCTTTGTCAAGGCTATTATCCAACACCTCACGCCTCTTTCTCTCTTTCTCTCTCACACACACACACATACACTCCCTATTCCCTCAAGGCCATTTCTTAACACCTGCATCTGATAAACAACCTTTTCAAATCAGCCAGTCAGCAGTCAGTCATCCTCTCCAACCAATCCAACTGCACCCACTCCTTAACAGCCAACTCACACACTTGTCACACTGACTTCACTGGACCACACCCGACAGTGAGCCACAGAGATTAGGATGCCATGACGGCATCACAGAGTGTGTGTGTGTGTGTGTGTGTCTTTTTTAAACTTAAGAGGGATGGAGGAGGAGGAGGGGAAGGGGGGATGAGGAGGGTCAGTGGGGGGTAGAGAAGTGCTTCTTTGAAAGCAATCTGGGGGATTTGTCGAGAGAAATTGGCAGGCGAGAGAGAGAGAGTTTCTGTCTCCCTTATTTTAGATTTGCAGTGGGTTAGGATTTTATTTTAACTTACTTTATTTTAAAAAGGAAGATGTTTTTAAATAGAAGATCCTCTACCTACAGTATAGATCCCTGATGTGCTGTGTAATGTACAAGGCTTCCAGGAAAAGAGATTTATAATTAATCTGTGTTTATCCCTCTCCCTAGTTCATGGCAGTAAATGACCTAATTAAAAGTCAAGATAAAAAAACAAGCTACTATCTTGCTTAGTAGAAACAATTTGAAACTCCCTTCCAATAATATGTAGGCTACTAATGTCGCCTGTGACCCACACATAACTTGTGTGTATAAAATATATTTTTTTTTGAAGAGAAGAGAAGAGAGAGGGAGGAGAATAAAAGAGAAGAAAAAAGAACGAAGAAAAGAGAGAACTCACCAATGAATTCTATGGCCTCCTCGAAGTGTGAGCTGATGTCGGCCGTATGGCTGTCTTCCACAGGGATCCACTTATAGTCGCAGTGGCCCTTGGAGGGCCCCATGTCCCTCCGTGAGACATTGAGCAAGGCCGTGATGTGAAGGTCGCTGAGATAGTCATGTCTGGAAGCATGGTAGGCACTACCGAGGTAGAGGAAAGGCAGGATCTCCACAGGCTTGCCCTGCGAGAGACACAATAAAAAGAAGTGGAGAGACGTCAGAAACAGAGATACAGAGGCCATACGTACAGTGCAAGACACAATAGTGGATTACTGTAGTGTAAAGAAGCTGCATGTTAGCCATTTTTGCGTGGTAGGAGAGATAGGGAAAAGGTCATTGATGAAAGGATTTCTGATGTCAGCTGGGTGTCCTTGAATGACCGGTATTCCCTTTTGAACTTTACTGTAGTGGTTGGAACCTTGTGAAGGTCAGATTACTATATCAAACATGCCTCAAAAAATGCTTGGGCTCCCCCAATTTAGGGTATCATTAATTTAGGGTATCATATAAATTGGTTCCCCCAATTTAGGGTATAATCACTTTTGGAGGAATTTTGGACTTTAAGAATTTTGAATATTTTTGAATTAGACTTTTAGAATGTGTGAAATGTGTAACAGGGCAGTATCTGATACTTTTCACATTGAATAGATTGTATTCAGTCCTGACTTGAATCAACAGACAAAAAAAGGCTACGCCAACAAATAAAACATCATAAATCCATGAGTAAGAAATGTGTCAGAGCAAACACTGGCATATTCTAGATGTAACTTGGGTTATAAAGATAATGGCATGACTAAACAATGCAATAAAAAAGAAGGATGTTCCTCACTAAACAAAACCCCTGACAGAGCTCGAGGGGAAGTGGCTACCCTGAAGTGGCAGCTAAAAAAGGAAGTTCGTGGGTGTTTTCGTTTCCATACCTGATCATAATCTGGTTTGTGGTGAGAGCTGAGCTTCTCACAGTGGCTGTTAACTCGTTTCTCGCTTTCAATTCCGCTCTGGTCGATGGTTTTCACCTCAGTGCAAAGTTCAGGGTATTGAGAATGGAAGTTCTCATATCCTCCTGTCAGACAAAAAACAACAACACATAAATACACTTATAATTCTATGGTGTCTGTGTGTGACATCATTTTACTTCAGCATTTACGAAATAGACTTATCAGAGGCTGTCACTAGGCAATGTGATAACCTCTTGTAGCCTGATTATAAACACGTAATTAATCTCCGTATTAATTAAGGTAATCCATTTGGGCCTACATCCTTAGGACAAGGTGACAGACAAAGGCAAAACATCAGGTATATTTGTTTTTTTCATGGATTTAAAAAAAAATCTAGCTTTTTGATAGAAGTCACAGAACAACCATTTATTAGAACAGTAACCGCGATGTTCTCACACAAGCTTCTTGCGCACTGACTCATCCCCGGTCCTTTGACGCACATAGTGCATTTTATCTCTCGAATAGCAGAGAAATGCATTGCTCACTGGGGATGGTTGCTACAACACGGGCCAATCAAACAAAGACGACTGTGACTTGTAGGTCATTCCACGGGAAACAATTATAGTCAGGGCCGTAATTAGGGTTGAAATGTAGAACATATGGGATTTCGGGGTCCAAAAAATCCTTCTCTTAAAATGGGGATGTAATTTACGCACCATTAATGTCGACCATTTCTTTAAAATTTAGAATAGGTCTATAGTACTTTGCAATAATGATCAATCATAATTGTAAAATATCCAAGCAGGGATTCAAGTGAATCATTCCTTGGACATTCTTTCGTTAAAAGTTACTGATGAAACACAACAGTCTTATAATGATCCTCACCTTTTAGGAAGCAGATATTTGCCCCACTCGCTAGATGTGAGAGAGTGTTTATCACTATCTGTGCGATACTGTCCTTTTTCAGTTTTTGCAAATGAGGTGTCCCGTCATCCAGAGCTATAACAGCCGATATGCCTCCTTCTCGAAGCCGAAACAGAGCTTTTTCGTCCGGGATGACAAACTGAAGAGGTACCGGCCCCCCTCGGGACCTCCGGACGATCACCGAGTTCAGGTTGACATTGACCGAACCTTTAATATTAGAGTTCGAGAAAGACAAATAAGGTCGGCAATCCACAATGAGACAACTCCCAGATTCCTTCCTGATGATTTTCTTGAGGCGGCGGCAATCTATACTTGAGACTTTCATTTTTGCCTGCGATACGGTGTACGAAGCCAACTGGGAAAAAAAATACTTGATTTCTATGCAACTGTATGGGTCCTTCAGAGCCGACTGAGCGCGGTCTCCGTCTACATTTCCTCCAAGGGGATTCCGTCGGATTGGTTTTATATGAATGGAACCTCCGGCTAGTGACATCACGAACCAAATATGGACACCGACACGGTGTGATTACAGTGAGACTGCCCACACTGGTGTGTTGCCTTGCTCTAACCCCTCCCTCCCTCTCGAGGAGGAGGAGGAGGAGGGAATATTCTACTCTTGAATCAACTATTACTCATGTCAGTCCAAACGTTTCGCTATCTCCGAGACAGCCCATTTCAAGGAAACATGAAAACAATGCTCGTCAATGACGAGAACCTCTCATTTCGTCAGCATATTTTAGCCTATATCTATATACACTTATTGTCAAACGACTAGACCATGAACAAACTAATAAATCATTTTACAGAATTTCGGAGATGGCTCAATAATCGTAAGGATTGTTGACTAAACCAAGTGAAACATCCGTCTGTTCCCATGTATAGCCACCTGCTCTATATCCGCTGTAGGCCCTAATCCTATAATGTTCTAACGGGCTTAAACGTCACCCTGAGTTCACTCACATGACATGATACACTATTTACCCACTGTTCAATAGACTGCTCTATTGTATATTTGTCATGGAGTGTTTCATTGATAATTACAGTATGACTTACTTTCACTCAATGCTATGCGTGCAAAATAAGGAATTGTTTGTTTGTGTGTGTTTGTGTGACAACGAAAGAGAACCAACAACAGTGAGAGTAGACATACTGGTCTGTTAAATTGTTCTTTGGGTAACACTGGGATTCTGGTTGACCGGGCGGTGGTGGTGGTGCTGATGAAGATAGGTAGGAGGAAGGAGGTGTAGTGTATGGCGGTGGATTAGAAGGACAGCAGGCCGTATGCCATATGGTCCAGCTTAATCTGGGCCGATGACATCATTGATGAGAGGGATGGCACACACTCCACCCATATTTCAGCCCACATTAATTCATTACAGGTTGATTAGTGTCCCTCCTAAATGACAACATGTGGTCGAAGATTAACAAATTGTGTGTGTGTGTGTGTGTGTGTGTGTGTGTCTGTGAAATTCCCATACGTACAGTGTCTTTCTAACAGGAGTGCTTTGTTTTCATTCATGTTTTAGTGCAGTAGCTATTATGTCTGGGGTGTCAGCAGGCAAGCTTTAAGCTGGCCACAATCCTGCTTACAGAACAGGGAGTCCTCTCGTCAGCGGGTACAGGAGGCCATTCATAATCACTGGTACACTGCTGCAACTGAACAGCTACAGACCAAATCAACGATAAGAGCTGTATAGTGGTCCATGGAGGCTGGTGGAGGTAGAAATCGGAGGACGGGCTCATTGTAATGCATGGAACGGAATGAGGAATGGTATCAACCACACATGTTTGGTACTTCTCCTCATGATACCGTTCCTCTTTCCATTTCCTGCATTACAATGAGCCCGTCCTCTTATTTCTACCTCCACCAGACTCCCCGGGTGTATCGTACAAAGGGCCCTATTGAATTGAAACTAGTTCCCATTCTGACACAGCAAGAATGAATGTGAGAGTTCATCATAGTATGCACTCTCACACACACACACACACACACACACACACACACACACAGACACACACACTCTCTCACACACATAAACCAAATCATATCTCTCACATGATCTTGTATGCTGAATTAGTTTGAGCTAGCTACAAACTATTTCTTTGTTGACAGTGTACAATGATGCCCCTCGCCATATTAGCATGGTATGTCCGCATCAAGTGACTTCCTGTCAAAAAGGCTTATTTCCACAGGTTTTATAAAAAGAACCCGCACACAATGGCCGCCAACGCATGGACAAGTCCCAGAGCGACACAGGTGCTTCCTGGTTTTTCTGAAAGCGCACCAAATTCTTACCGCACTGCATCATTTCCCAATGAGGCCGAGATTACTCACCTCAGCTGACTGCTATACGATGTGTGTTCAAAGGCCCTGTTCCCAAATTGGCGATTGCTTATCATAGAGGGTTTCTCAATCATGGCATGACCAGGGATGTCAAGGAATGCTGGTGAGTGTACTTTAGCAGCACTGTGGGTGTGGGGTGTATGGTCATGTATGTAAGGCCAATGAAAAAGGAGTCATTCCTATGACTAAAAATTATGAAGACTGTAGCTTGGAACAGCATAACGTGTTGATATGAAAGACGAATGACATGAAGAAACATTTTGGGTCCAATTTGATCTCTCTCACACACACACACACACACACACACACACACACGCACACACACACTCCAGAGGCTTGACTCACCCCTGTTTTCCCCGCACTGCTCACCCCCATGTCACAACACTGGCAGGACATGCTCTTAGGCAAGAGCCACTCAAAATGGAGAGAGAGAGAGAGAGAGAGAGAGAGGGAGAGAGAGAGGGGGGGAGAAAGGGAGAGGGAGAGGGAGAGAGAGAGAGAGATAGAGAGAGAGGGAGAGAGAGAGGGGGGAGAGAGGGAGAGGGAGAGAGAAAGAGAGAGAGAGAGAGGGGAGAGAGAGGGAGAGAGAGAGAGAGAGAGAGAGAGAGAGAGAGAGAGAGAGAGAGGGAGGGAGAGGGAGAGATGAATAGATGAAACAGAGGGAGGGGGTACGAAAGAGTTGCAGTACACCTCACCTATTCCTAGCTCTAAGCCATTGTGAAATAAGCTCAGAGTGAAATTGTATGCAGTATAAATAGCTACTTGGGCCTCAGGTGGTGACAAATCTGGCCTGCTCTGCTTGTTCTGAGGGGAGAGAGTATGTGTGTGTGTGCGTGTGTGTGTGTGTGTGTGTGTGTGTGTGTCTCACTCTCTCTCCTTTTGTTTTGAGGGAAATGAGTGCAGAGGTAATTCATTCCCAAGCTTGCGATGTTTTCATGTTGCACATGACGTCTGTAATAAACCAAATACTATTCCATTAAGCCATTTGGTGTTTTTGTTGTTCTGCTGTTACTAAATGTGGAGCAGTCTGGGTTATCGGGGATCTATGAGCCAGGTAAAAGCATGGAAACATTGAGATACTTTATGTTCTCTGATTATCATGAGCTATTTTGCTCTTTTTCTGTCAACAAGTATTCTGGATTTATGTGTGTCATTTGTTTGTTTGGTTCACTTTTCCATCTCTTTATCACCACATACTGTAATCTCAGAAAAATGGCAGAGCATCACCAATACTGTACATGTGCCATATAGCCTACTGTGTATCTTACGTAATAATGACAGCGGATTAGAACTTCATATTCATCTAAATGCAAGTGAAAAAAAGGAAACATTGCTTTTGTTGTTTGTTCTAAAATACGGTTTGTGTCTCTGTGACTTCTAGCACAATTCTTGCTAAACTGCATTTCGTTGTCTGGTACTTGTACTGTGCAATGACTATAACAGGAGTTGTCATCAGCACTGAACATTTAGGTGCTAAATCAGTTCTCTGTCTTCTTCTGTGTTTAGTCAGAGGGGAAGCTCAGAGAACATGTCTGGGCAAAAACGCAACTGCAGTCTGAAGTTCTCTGATGAGTAATCGACACTAGGTCACAAACAAAGCCTGACAGATATTGGAAACTATCTTTCCTTCCTTGCAGTTTATCCCAATATATCCTTTCCAATATACAGTATGAAACAATATTGCTGCAAAGCAATGCACCGCTTTGCTACTTCATAACTTACTTACTGTGCGTATATATATAGAGTTAGGGTTAGGGTCTCACTGTATACTGTATATTTATATATCTTAATTTTCTGATGGATAAGTCAGCTTATAGCAACTTCTGAGGCAGGAAGCTAGCAGACAAATAGGTTGAGTGACTGGATGGAGCAGTGAGTGGGCACTGAGATTGGGTTTGCCTCTTCCCAGTCCTTAATGCTGCTTCAAGGAGGCAATAAATATCACTCTAAGCCCTTCTTTATGAGTCAGCCCACGGATCATCAACTTTAAAAAAAAAAAAAGTCCTATCATCCTCTCCACGTGTGTGTGTGTGTGTGTGTGTGTGTGTGTGTGTGTGTGTGTGTGTGTGTGTGTGTGTGTGCGTGTGTGTGTGTGTGTGTGTGTGTGTCTCTACATAGAGAATATCTGAACAAATAAATTGTATTTCAGCTATCCACCAAAGAAATGGTTGTTGTAGTGAGTGAACGAAACATCATAAGAAGCACATTTCAGAGGAAATAAGGTATATTCCTGTCAGTTCTGACCGACTGAAGCTACCTACAGATACAAACTGTCTCACTCAATCTGGAGATTTTCTAGATTCTTCTAGAAGTTTATTGCACTTTGGACTTTTATAAGCGTATAGCGTTGGTGTGAAAATAAACCATAATACATTAGACTTATATAGTGCTTTTCTAGACACTCAAAGATGCTTTACAAACTGAAAAGATCGAGTAGTAATAATAAAAATAAACAAAAAATAAACAAAAGAAAGTATAGGGATCTTACACATTTTTTGATTACTAAATCAAAATCTAAGTGTCTTTGTAGGACAATCTACTCTGTATACTGCAATTACACCTAGATTTCGGGCGGAGAAGCACTTTGGACTTTTGTTGTTGTTGGTGTGAAAATAAACCATGACATCAACATGATATATAGAAAGACTGCTCTCAAGCATTTCCTGATCATTGGCAAGAGTCTTTGTTGTTTAAGGAAGCACATTCCCTCTCAAGCTCAAAAACATTCCTCAACACAATTGGACGTTTGTGTGTGAGCATGTATGTGTGTAGGTGTAGGTGTGTGTGTGTGTGTGTGTGTGTGTGTATGTGTGTGTTATGTGTGAAAGTGTGTGTAAGGTTGAGGAATATGCTGTTTAATAACACTGTGACTACATGAACCTCTGAGCCTGTCTCAGGAATGTTGGGATTTCACCTATACTTCCAACCATCACATGACGTAAAAACAAAACCAGCCAAGCTGTAATGACAATACAGTTAGTCTACGCTTCAACACGGAAACACATGAGTAAGTTGACCTTCAGAGAAGCCATGTCACTCAAAAATCCCCCAGTCGCACAGATGCACCTAGATAAAGGCCTTTTATTGCACAGGAACAGAAGAGTCTCTCTCTCTCTTGCTGACTGTTCCACACTCCCCACTCCTCCCCCCTTCCTCTCCTCACCTGCGTGGGAGGCACAAAGCCAAATCCACTCAGCTGGAATTAAAGTCGCCAGGACCTACAGATTGTACCGCTCCTCTCTAATCACACACAGGGAACGAGGGAGGAAGGGAGAGAGGGTTGGAGGAGAGGAGGGGATGGACGGAGGGAGGGGGGGGGGCGTTGGATCACATCCACATCAAAGGAACATGGTGCTATTCCAAATCCCTCTCCACAAAGGTGCGCGCACACACACACACACACACACACACACACACACACACACACACACACACACACACACACACACACACACACACACACACACACACGCACACACACACACACACTGTTGTTACTAGGAGCAGGTGCCGGAGAGTCCGAGAGATCGAATCAGAAATTGGTGGCAGGGTTGTCATTGGCACAAACACAAAGCTGTGATGCTCGGAAACACCTCTGCTGTGAACACGTCATCAGGGGTATTCGTGTTCATCGGTATCCTACTTACACTTCTGCTTTTCAAGGAGGAACCAGCTTTCTATTGGTTTTTTAAATGGATACATTTGTGTGGGGAATGTACTGTATCTCCTATTATTAAAGGTTCTAATGTCGTGAAATGAAGAACTGAAAAGAATACCAAACAAACCCATTTAAATCTCCCAGTATGACAGACCAAAGAGTCATGGTAGGTATTAGTGCACACCGGATGTGACAGTCACATAGCCACACAGACACTGTGTGGAAACCCAAGACCCCTAGTGAAATCACCACAACAAAAGGCCTATTGAATCTGAACTGGATCTAAAAGTGGTTATGATATTTCCATAGGTTAGGGGGGGTTACGGGCGTATGCGTTCATCGTCATCACCATCATCACAGCCGACGCACACCTCACGCACATATGTATACCGTATGCCCTGAACAATTAAATGAAGCCCCCGTTGTTGTGATGATACGTCTAAAAATGTTAGGTAAATGCTGCCTAGCTGAGTGTTGGCATTTATCTTCTATACTACCTTGTAACGATCTCTCTGGAGAACGGAGCCGAGATGAGTGAGTCATACGTCTGTACTTGAGCCTTGATCAAAGTTCCCTTTTCTGTTGAGGGGGGTGGTGTGTGTGTGTGTGTGTGTGTGTGTGTGTGTGTGTGTGTGTGTGTCTGTTTCCTCTTCCCCCACTGGGCATGAGTGCCCAGGCTCTAGGGATGGAGGGTGCTTTCCTTTCTTCCATTTCTCTCATCCCCCTCCTCCCTCCTTTCCACTCCACACCTTGCTATCACAGAGAGAGAGAGAGAGAGAGAGAGAGAGAGAGAGAGAGAGAGAGAGAGAGAGAGAGAGAGAGGAGAGAGAGAGAAGCTAAAATTATCCTGCTAACCGACTGCCTTGATTACAGAATTACAGGCTGTGCTTGATAAGGGTTGAGAAGCACGGCCATGTTCATCAGACAATCGCTGACAACAATGAAATAGCAATATACCCTACAAAGACAATAGAAAATGATCGAAAGTGGAAAATATGAACAGACATATTATTCGTCTGTTGACACCAACAGGCCTGGAACTGACTAGCAGCACCCAATGAGAGAAAAAGAGAAAAATATGATGGAAAAATCCCCCCCCCCCAAAAAAAAACACCAAAGAGTGTCTTCTTTGGTCACGTAAGCTGTCCCCCCTCAGTGACTCATGGATTTATTGAGTTGGGGAGGCAGAGCAGAGGCGGACACATCCGTGTATTCTCACGCCTCTAAGCCACCACACTGTCATCTGTGAGAAAGAAACGGCAGGGCGGGCCATGGTAGACAGATGTGGGTCAGACATGCTGAGGGAGAGAATGAGAGAGAGGGTGAGAGAGAGAGGGAGAGAGAGAGAGAGAGAGAGAGAGAGAGAGAGAGGGGGGGGGGGCGGTGTAGAGAGAAGAGAGAGAGAGAGACAGGAGCTCCTCTCTAGGGCCTAAGCAGAAATACATGAATGAAGCAGAAGCCCAAGCTGTGGTAATACTTCAGATAAAACATCGGAACACTTTCTCTCTTAAGGAAGTGTTATAACGCATTATGAACATTCACTTTATGAATGCAGTTCTTCAGACTTTAGAGCACTGTGAACCGTCGGAGTCAAATAAGCCTGCTGGAGGAATGCTCGATGAAGGCAGGAAATCCTGAACATTCCAACTCTTGTTCTCCGCCATCTTAAATGGGTCAATAGCAATGTTTCTGTATACCAGATTTTAATCTGAGTTACGTACTGTATCTGTACTGTGCTGTACTGTACTGTATTGTATCTTATGTAACTGTACAGCTCAATCACTTACTTGCCTGAAGTGCTGTTTGTGTTGTATTGGATCAGCTGTCAATGTTTCTGCAGTAATAACAATCAGCTATTTCCATTAATACCCTAACCTACAGAGAGAGGGGGGGGGGGAGTGATGAGGGGGTATGGAGGAGAGAGGGGGGGTGGGGGAGAGATAGAAGGGGGAGAGCGGAGGAGAGATGAAGGAGAGAGCGGGTTGAAAGCTATTGAGATGATCAACACATGACTCATCTCTTCGAAAGTATATGAGTCACATTAAGATATGATGGGCATCTCAAACAATAGGTCTCCCCCTTCACACATGCACACACACGCACACCTCTAATACTCGTACTTGGGAAGGAAGGGGAAGGAACACCTTCAAATAATTCTGTTTCTATAATTATGGTTTATCTGTCGTTCATGTTTGCTGATGAGGTTTGGAATGCACAGGTCTCAATCAAAATGAAGCTGGTCAAACGGACTGCTCTTTCGTGTACAGTGTGTATTGATTGTTGTGAGCACTGTTAGTATGGTGTCTGTGTAGCAGGCCTATGTATTGTCTAGACACTAATTGTTGTCTATGTTGTTAATCTAAGTAAATGCTATACAAACAAACCTTGAAAAATACTACACAACAAACATGACATACATTATCGTTGCCTGTGTAAATGCTATACAAACAGTGTATTGGCAGATAAGACGTGTCTTTTGTCTCTTAATTAAGGTAGCTGGACGGAGCTTTCACAGTTGGAATTAGATTAAGGTTGTTGTGTAACCTGTAATTGAGAGGGAACACCTTAACCTCTTCATCTCAGAGCATGCACCCCTGCTGTGCTGCTGATGAAAGGGTGTGTGTATGTGTGTGTGTGTGTGGGGGGGGGGGAAGACGTCTCACTCAGAGGAGACGGGTGGGGTTGAGTGTTACCCTGGTAAGTACTTCCTGTCTATACTTCCCAGAGAGGAAGAGGTACAAAGGAGAGAGACACCCTATATCCCTCCCTAAACACTCAAGCACACTCAACTCTCACATTAAGTCTTCAGACCAAAGCTTAGCAAAATGACATGCTTAACTGACAAGCGCAATTCACTGCTTGACTGAACAGCATTTCGTATTGCGATTAGACACACATGCCTGGCTATGCTCATTGGTAAAGTAGCAACCAAGCTACAGAACATAAAGCTCATCAAATACATCTTAATCCTACCTGACCCCGCTAAGTCTCACGCCCCCCCCAACACCCCCGTATCTCCATTCAGCTAATATCCCATATACTGTAATATCAAGATGATCTGAAGTCTGAGCCCCTTATCTAATCCTCTGCTATGCGAGTCGGCTCTCTGCGTACGTTGTCAGCCTGTAAGCAACACAACAGGCATCTCTTTTGGCCGGGGGGGTTCTGGGCATCACGCGGTGACTCACCCTTCTCAACCAACCAACCCCCCACCCCCACCACCCTCCCTCCCTCCCCCAGACATGCAGACGCAGGGCGGCCTTCACACTCTCATTAACAGCTGCCATCGTCAGGAAGCTAATGACGCTGACCTCAGCAGCGCCTGTCCATTTTAGGTCAGGTTCACCAGAACTGTGCTGATTGCAGTGTTTGAAGTGTTTCTTCGCCTGGAGAAAAAAAACGAGTGGGCTGGGGGGTGAAATGAGACATGAGAACTTGTGTAAATAAGTGGTGCAAGCTAGGGGGAAAAGGAGAAGATAAGCGTTTTTTGGGCCTGCGTTCTGGTTGTGGAGGCCCTTCGTGTGTAGTGTGCAGGATGTCGAAAAATAACCACAACGTTGTAACGATGGGTAAGTAAACTAAGCATGAGATTAGAATTATCTGTCGGTGATATAGTAAAATGATAAATTGCACACATCTGATGATCATTAGCAAACGAAAACCAAAATACACTGTAAAACACGAATATTTAGCTCCCATACAACACGTCATGTTAATACCCACCAGGGGAGGCTGGTGGAGGTAGAAATTGGAGGACGAGCTCATTGTAATGCATGGAATGGACTGAGGAAATGGTGTTTGACTCATTCCATGCCATGCATTACAATGAGCTTGTCCTCTGATTTCTCCCCTACCAGCCTCCACTGATACCCACCTGCCGTGTCAAAGCGAGAGGGAAGTAAGTTTGTTCTTTATTCCCTGGGGTTATTCCTATTCATTTCTTGTGATGAGCCTCAGCACCTGCTTAACTTCCTCTATGAAGTGGCTATTTCAGCAAGAGTTGATTCCTGTTAAAGAGAATTTAACCTGAAAAGTCTTTGCCATCAGACATGAAACCTATAGACAAACTGAGAAAGTCTTGCAAACAGTATTAGTCATCAACCTTAAAGAAGCAACTGACATTCACTCAACCCTAGGCCTACTACAGTATAAAACAAGGAGAAGACGTGCTTGATTCTAAATCCATATTGTATACTCTGTACTGAAGAAAGGCTCCACACCGAAACGCATCCACAGTGACTATGCTGATTATGCATTAAACCACCATTTATGAATCCATCAATCATTCATTTCCTTCAGTTGAGAGTGCTGGCTGGATGGTGTACCCACTACAGTATCAACCGCATAGACGATCACAATTTGTGGATTCAGCACTAATAACTCGCAGCCATAAAAGAGGTTGTCCAAACATGCGTTTTTCCCCGCCTGTGCAGGACAATGTTTGGCGTGCGAAGGGGAAACAGTTTCCTGTTGGCCCAGGCGTACTTCCTGTCCCAACCGCATTGAGTGACACAGGACCCACAGTGCTTTTGCACTTCCTGTTGAACAGGAAATGGGAGCAGCTTGCGGTGCCTCTGGAACAGGATCTCAACTTTGCTTCAAGAAGAAGCGAGGCCCTCCAATAAACAGTTTTGTCTCGAAGTCTATTCAAATGGCGTGTGTCACCAATACAGGACATTATTCTGCTTCTTTTTGAGCCTAATCACTGTATTCTTCAGGCAATGTCTCTAAATATTGTAATATTCTAAATATGCACACATGGCAGTTGCAGATACATAAGTAAACAATAACAGAATAGCTGGGATATTGAATGTTACACATACTAATATGATAAGTACTTTAGGATGAGTCATGGCATGTAAGATTTGTCAGGGATTAAGCCCCTCCCTCTGCTGCAGGCGGATCTGCTGCGGTCGTAGTGAGAGTGAAACTGCCACAGCGAAACCGGCTCTTGTCAAACCACACACAGACACATCTGTGTGTGTGTGTGTGTGTGTGTGAGGGCGGTGTATGTGTGTGTGTGTGTGTGTGTGTGTGTGTGTGTGTGTGAGGGCGGTGTATGTGTGTGTGTGTGTGTGTGAGGGCGGTGTGTGTGTGTGTGTGTGTGTGTGTGTGTACTGTATGTGTGTGTGTGTGTGTGTGTATGTGTGTGAGAGTGTGTCTGTGGGCGCATAGGAAACACGCAAGTGTTTAGGAAATAAGCAGGGGTAAGAGAACTTTGACACATACTGTGTGTGTGTGTGTGTATGCGCGCGTGTGCGTGTGCGTGTATGTGTGTGTATGTGTGTGTGTGTGTATGCGCGCGCGTGTGCGTGCATGTGTGTATGTGTGTGTGTGTGTGTGTATGTGTGTGTGTTGTGAAATAAGATATGTGGCAGTGAGACACTACAAGCCTCCGCGGGAGGATTTATGATGAGGAAGGCCTGTGGTATTGAGCCGGAGGCGCATCCTGTTTAATTGGCAGAAGTGTGACTTCCTTCACTCGTTTATTCAAAGCGGCAGAAAAATGTTGAATCATTTCAATATGTAAATGACAACTCTGTGACCTCATGCCACTTCAGGGAAGGCTTCCGTATCAAGGCCCCGAGGCCATTTCTATGAATAACATGAGATGACAATATGACACATTTACATAATCACAGGCGATGAGAGATCACCTGACCTTGGATTTTTTTTTTCATCAATAGCCTCAATCAACTCTTCCGTCTTGAACTAAAACAGAACTAAATGTCGCTGCTGCTAACCCATAAAGCTATGTAGTGGAGCATTTGCGTGTTCGCGCCTCATACTGGCCACCACATTCACATCCCTCCACGCCCAGACCCCCACCACATCCCTCCACCGTACCCATCCAGGGTGTTGCGGACCGGGGGTGGGGGTGGGGGTGGGAGACGCAGGGCCTCCAACCCTCCAGCCTCTAGCTGCCCTGTTTATCCACCAGCATCCTGCCTGCCGCAGACAACAGTGAATAATCTGGCCCGATCTGTTCCTGCCGTCTCCTGGCGTCTGCTCTCCCCTGCAGGCCCCTGGCAAAGACAGGCCGGCGAGGCGAGCACAGAGCTACGCACGAGGAGGCAGGATGCCTGGCCACTACACACGCTGACAGGGCCTGGCTAGCTTGTAACTGTGTGTATGTGTGTGTGTGTGTGTGTGTGTGTGTGTGTGTGTGTGTGTGTGTGTGTGCGTGTGCGTGTGCGTGTGCGTGTGCGTGTGTGTGTTGGCGTGCCTGTGTGCGGGAAGCAGCAAAGGTCTAAATCGAAAAGTGCTGATTTAGGGTGGGATTTTTAGTTGGTTTGCAGAGGGATACAGATTGAATTTGGAGGAAAAGAACAGAATAGAACAGAAAAGAACAGAATAGAACAGAAGAACGTGGAATAGAACAGAATAGAACAGAAGAACGTGGAATAGAACAGAATAGAACAGAATAGAACAGAAGAACGTGGAATAGAACAGAAAAGAACAGAATAGAACAGAATAGAACAGAAGAACGTGGAATAGAACAGAATAGAACAGAATAGAACAGAATAGAACAGAAGAACGTGGAATAGAACAGAAAAGAACAGAATAGAACAGAATAGAACAGAAGAACGTGGAATAGAACAGAATAGAACAGAAGAATGTGGAATAGAACAGAAAAGAACAGAATAGAACAGAATAGAACAGAAGAACGTGGAATAGAACAGAAAAGAACAGAATAGAACAGAATAGAACAGAATAGAACAGAAGAACGTGGAATAGAACAGAATAGAACAGAATAGAACAGAAGAACGTGGAATAGAACAGAATAGAACAGAAGAACGTGGAATAGAACAGAATAGAACAGAATAGAACAGAAGAACGTGGAATAGAACAGAATAGAACAGAAGAACGTGGAATAGAACAGAATAGAACAGAAGAACGTGGAATAGAACAGAATAGAACAGAATAGAACAGAATAGAACAGAAGAACGTGGAATAGAACAGAAAAGAACAGAATAGAACAGAATAGAACAGAATAGAACAGAATAGAACAGAAGAACGTGGAATAGAACAGAATAGAACAGAAAAGAATAGAACAGAATAGAACAGAATAGAACAGAAGAACGTGGAATAGAACAGAATAGAACAGAATAATAATTTAATTTAAATAATTTTGCCATTTAGCAGACGCTTTTATCCAAAGCGACTTACAATTACGAATTACAGGGTCATTCCCCCTGGAGTAACTGAGGGCTAAGTGCCTTACTCAAGGGCACACTAGTAGTGGTGTGGTTTCAGGCGGGATTTGAACTCACAACCTTCCGATCACAAGTCCAACTCACTATCCACTAGACCACCACCACTACCCCCAGAATAGAACAGAAGAATGTGGAATAGAACAGAAAAGAACAGAATAGAACAGAAGAACGTGGAATAGAACAGAAAAGAACAGAATAGAACAGAATAGAACAGAAGAACGTGGAATAGAACAGAAAAGAACAGAATAGAACAGAATAGAACAGAAGAACGTGGAAAAGAACAGAAAAGAACAGAATAGAACAGAATAGAACAGAAGAACGTGGAATAGAACAGAATAGAACAGAATAGAACAGAAGAACGTGGAATAGAACAGAACCAAAGAGAACAGAATAGAACAGAAAAGAACAGAAAAGAACAGAAAAGAACAGAATAGAACAGAATAGAACAGAAGAACGTGGAATAGAACAGAAAAGAACAGAATAGAACATGGAATAGAACAGAACCAAAGAGAACAGAATAGAGACAAAAAGCCAAACAGAATCTGTAACAGCAGTAGCTCTGCAGCTCTGTATATGTGACAGCAGCTGGGGAAAGTGGGAACAAGTCAGCAACCAATCAAAATGTTCTGACTTTTATTCTGAAACGTGTAAATAAAATTGAAAATCAAAGACACACTCGCTAGTCTAGTCAAAACATTGCAATGCAATGGATTCGGTGAGTAATCCCCACTACTCTACACTAACTAGGTAGTAGTGGGGATTACTCACAGAATCCATTGCATTGCAAGATTTGGGCTAGACTAGCAAGTATGTCATTGATTTAAAAAAAGATTGAAATGTAGTTACATTTTTCTGAATAAAAGTCTGAACATTTGGTCGGTTGCCCACTTGTTCCCGCTTTCACCAACTGCCGTCACACATCAGTATACCATAGTTGAGCTTCAGCTGAGCTTACTTTCGGGAAATGACCTCAGCGTCATGCTAAAAACAGAGCCGACGTTACTGTGGGCGTGGCCACAAGCTGTTACCCCTCCCTTTGACACATCTGTGTCATTGGGCCAACGCCCCTGTCACTCACCCCACCTCTCTCTGACAGGCATTCTCTGCTTTGTCCTGCACCTGTGATCCCGCCTCCTCAACCTCCCCCAACACTCCACAGGCAGGAATCATACCTCCTCCTCCTCAGGGCCTTACCGATGACTCAACCCAGCCACAGCGGCCTCCACCGGGGGAGACGTTTTTTGCTCTCCGTGCCTCACCTGGAGGAATTATAACCCCCACCCTTCCCCACCGCCAGACCCCCAGGGAGGGGTTAGACAACAGTGGGTCCGTACAGAGAGCCAGTGGGGGTTATTTAGAGCACCTTGCTTACGCATGGGAGTACTGCTTTCATGCGTATGGAAGCGTAGCTGAGTTTGGACAGGCAGGAGAGAGAGAGAGAGAGGTTGGGCCTACGCACAATGCACAGTGGTGCTAGCTGATTCACACATTACCACCACGCTGCCCTTCCACCTGCGTGCTGGAGTGTGTGTGTGTGTGTATGTGTGTGTGTGTGTGTGTGTTTCTGTGTCATTTCACAGTGTCTGTCAATACATGAAGTCCATGACTCTTCAAAAGCTCTCATGGATGACGCATCATAACAACAGGCAGTAGTCACCCGAGGAGAGGCCTCTCTTGTCTCCCCACCCCACCCCGCCCCACTGAAACGCTCCTGCTATGTAGCTTCTCACCGTGTTCCCAGTGGAGAAGTCCCTGTTACCTCGCCAGAACCAAAGACAGTGAATTAGAATTCAAAGCATTTTTTAAGACATCAATGTAGTATATGTGACAGCAGCTGGTGCAAGGAACAAGTCGGCAACAGACCAAATGTTTAAATGTAAAAATGTAAATAAATGTCAACGTTGTTGAAAATCAATGACACACTCGCTAGTCAAGCCAAAACATTGCAATGCAATGGATTCGGTGAGTAATCCCTACTACTACCTAGTTACTACTACCTGCTGTGACATATTGTCAGCCCATTGTCAGCACTTAGTGTTGCAAACCAGACGTGACTGATCGATTAGAATACAGGTAATTGTGTTTCACAAATCTGATCATGGCAAGGAAGTGCATCCAACATGTGTGACTTCACACAGAAATGAGTGTGTTTTCTAACGAGCCACACCTCTGCAGAATGGAGTTCTGTTTTTGGTTTGACTCATGCACACTGACAGCACACACAATACACACAGTATACACACACACACACACACACACACACAAACAATGACACACAGACACACAGTGTGACACACACACACACACACACACACACATACAGTGACACACAGACACACATTGTGACACACACACACACACACACACACACACACACACACACACAGTCCGCCCCCACCCCCCCTCCATATGTACACACATCTGTTGGCAGCAAACAATAAACACATATCAGGTGATGAGTCATAAAGCTTTGTCAACACACACACAATAAAAGTGAACATAATTTCCTGGGGCCTCATTCATAAAGCTTGCGTACACCCAAAAACGTGCGTACCCAAAAACGTGCGTACCCAAAAAACGCTTTAATTGCTACCATTATGTAACATAAATCAAAATATTACCTCTCACGTATTATATATGAAGGAGTGCACACAGTAAATATATACGTGCACACTGCACATATCTTATTCACCCTTGTCCTGTACGCATCACATTGTACATATATCTTTACTGTAGGTATCGTATTGATATTCATGCAAATGTATTGCCTTTTTACATTCATATTCATTGAATGTAGTGCGAGGCTGGACATGAATGAACAAGTTGAGCACCGTCCACATTGACTTCACAGTAATTAATGTCTTCATAAGGGTAAAGTTCCTGATAAATCCAATGATACACCACGCAATGTCCATACATTGAAGATAATGATCCATACATGAACAAGCTCACTGTAGACAATTGACTATCATCCCCAAGCAAACCCCATGTATACGGACTACGAAAACGTTGGCGCACAGCCACTTTACTACTGAACTATCTATTATTAGCCTACTAGTTGCAGCACTAGTGTATCCTGTCTTACCTGTAATATTGTTACCTTTATCTTGTATTAGCCTATTGCCTTA